>NW_016170558.1:0-15634 GCF_001687245.7 Rhagoletis zephyria
TAATGCATGAAAATCCTAACCTCAAAAAAATCACCCGTTATAAAGAATGTACTTTTAAATTTTAAACCTCATATCAATAGTTAATCCTCTAACAAAACCCATATAAACCCAAGTGTAAAAATTTGTGGAAAATTAAAAAAATTTCAACAAATTTTCATCCGTTTCAAAATTTTTTTTCTCAGAAGTATTAGATTTTTTTTTGAGTATTACGTTTTTTAGCCCATATAATTTTAGTGTACAGATATGCAAGTTTCAAGTGGCTAAAAACCTTAAGAAACCTTAACACCTTTGGCATAGGTGGCCGAGTTTCGACAGTTTTTTTTTCGATGGCTTACGCTAGTACCCATACGAGGTGGTCGAACTCTAATAGGCTTTTGCGCAACCTCATCATAATTCTGATTTACAGTGGGTTGAAGTTTCCACGATTTGGTAAAAATTCCAATACATGTCATTTTACCAATAAAAGGACTTAAAACATTATCCTGGTTTATAATAAAATTTACCGTCATTACTTTTTCACAGAATATTTTAACGCATTAACTTCTACCACAATGGTTCTTTTTGACCCAGTTGTGAAAGAATTGGAGTAATATTCAACAAATTTTCTACAAATAGGGTCTAAAAGTCAGGTAGAGGGTAAAAATGATGACGGAAATTCGATGTAAAATACAAAATATGTACAGCGATCCTGTCGGAAACAACAACAAGCAAAAAAAAATATTGTCCTGTATCTAACATGAACTGCCATCGACCAGTGAAATATATTAACAACTATATATTTAGGACAAAGTGAAAAAAANTGGCTGAATAAATGAATATGTATGTATGTAAATATGTTCATCGCTAATGAGCGTGTTTAGCGAATGCATATTCATGAGTGCAGCGGCTACCCGATTAAAGAGATTACATTATACTTATTTCACCAAATTAATAATAAAGTGTCAAATAAATAACAAGATAACGTGTTGAGTTGATTCACTGACGATTACAAATATTTATTCATAAATATTTTGACACTTTTATAGTTAAGGCGCTGGCCCAATGCAGGCTTGCTTTGCGCGCCTTGCTGACTTCAATTTGCTTTGATTTACTTTGAAAACTTGCTTGGCCGAATGGTGGCTTGGAACGCTGTCAAAGTACCAGCTGTCTGGTTGAAAAGTCAATGTATGTTCCCTTAACGTTAATAATTATTTCCTAGAAAACTCTAAAAAATGTATGAAAAACTTTCAGATTTAATTTTAAATTAATGGGAAATAATGTTTGTATTTAAAAGAAATGAGGAGGTCCATAACAAAACGCAATAATTCCACTTTTCAAATATTTTGGTTTTTTAACTAAATCCAATTCTACGCACTAAAACCTATGTAACCATTGCTATAAAACATACCAAAGGTCAATAATTTTACTGTTATTCAACACCAAAAATATTAGTTCAGACCAAAATGAAACATTTCCATATCTATCCAATTAAATTAATTTTATTTTTATGGTTGTTAGAAAATTTCTTTGATTAAACTACCTTTGTGAATAACTACTTTGCATTTAATATTGTAAACACATTTGCCAATTCTTTTTATGCTAAATATTTTGAGAAAACTTTGGAATGCATTGCAATTTTTCATTCTGGAAATATACGCATCCAATCTAAACGTGTTCTCGTGTGTTCTAATTCCAAGTACGCGTATTAAGGTAATATATAGTTCAACAGTGGTAACTCTAAAATAACTGTGAACCAGTAAGAACTATATTATAGTTGGTTATACCATTTTTTTTCATAAAAATAGTGAATTTTACAAAAATCATCTATGGCAGAAGCAACAGTGGGAAGTATAAACGTCGGGAAAAGAAAAAGTGATCCTATACAGAGAATTAATAATAGACGTGCAAACCGTTATAAAAAGTAATTTTTTAATGTCTTGGTATGTTTTCTTATCTATAAAAGTTAACATTTTTTCGCAGATATGCTGATAAGGATCCGTTAGCTCTGTCATTTTACAAACCGTGCAGTCACAAAGAAAACAGTGGTTACAAATGTGGGAAGTTCAATTCCCATTTAATTATTCGCAATCGTGAGCTGTTATATAAAAATAAATCAAAAGTTGATCAGGATCAATATTTGACACGGCTGATGGTTGCATATGTACCCAAGCGCCGCAAGTATACACCACAATACAAAAAAAAGACTTTCTCATGCAACTATTTTTTGCAACATAAAAACAAAAAAGAGAGGGTGTGTCATGCCTTTTTTCTGAAAGCATTGTCGGTTACAGGCCGGAGAGTGAATACTGTTGCACAAGCTATTTTTCATGGTAACATTCTTAAAGAGAACAGAGGTGGGGATAGGCTCACATCTCGGTTTAAACCAAAGAGAGAAAGTGTGCTAAAATTCCTCAAAAACTTACCAGCGAAAGAGAGCCATTACAACAGAAATAAATCTAAAAGATGCTATCTTTCACCAGAACTTAATATAAGGAAAGTATGGGGGATTTATAATGATTCAGTAGATAATTCACTGAAAGTTAAAAAAACATATTTTTGGAATATTTTCAATACTCTTAACATAGAATTCTCTTCCCCTGCAACAGATGTGTGTGCTCAATGCGTATTAAATAAACAAAAAATCAAAATGGAACAAAATTTGGATTTAAAACAGCAGCTCATTACTGAACAAAGGACTCACAAGCTAAGAGCCAATTCTTTTTATGAAATTGCAAGAGATGAGCCTCCTAGATCTGTGAGTTGGTGTTTCGATATGCAGCAAGTCCAACCATTGCCACGTACTCCTATTCAAGAAGCTTTTTATTCAAGGCAAATAGGCTACTATACTCTTTGTGTTGTCGATATGAAATCTAAGGATCCGGTGTTTTATACCTGGACAGAAGATCAAGCTGGAAGAGGTGCTATTTGCGTTGGCTCTGCTTTATTGGCACATTTGGAAGGGCTCAGTCTGTTAGACCTTAGATACCTTACGACTTTTTTGCGACGGCTGTGGTGGACAAAACAAAAATATGCATATTATACATGCCTTAATGCATTGGATGTTAAAGAGTGCACCTAAACAGCTAAAACAAATAGAATTATATTTTCCTGTCCGAGGTCATAGTTTTTTGCCAGCTGATCGAGTTTTTGGACGTGTTGAAAAAGATTTGCGGAAAAATACTACTATTTTTGTTAAAGAAAGTTATCACAAAGTTTATTCTGCGCATGGGCAAGTTAAGATTTTAGGAGAGGATTGGCATCTTAAAGATTTAAAAATGTTGTCAGAAAACTACCGTCCCATAACCGGCATTCAGAGTATGAAAAGAATTTATTTTAAACTCTCCCTAAATCAACAGAAGTGTGTAGTGACAACTTTTGAGACGTATAAAGTTGAAGGTAAAGAAAAATTTACCAGCTATCTTAAAAGAGGCAAAGTACCCCCTCGTTTGCTTGATGGAATTGATCTTGGTGTAGCAATAAAGTCAGAAAAGAAGAGAGATGTTGCTAAACTATTGGAAAAACATTATGGCGAACAGTGGTCCAAAATTTCTGAGTTGGAGTATTATACCAAGATATTTTTAGATCAGCAGGGAAATAGTGCCAATGGAACAGATGATATAACTTTATGTGATTGTTTGGAGGAGGACACTGCAATGAAAGTGTAATATAATGTGAATTTATTGTAATACTTGTATGTTAATATAGTGATTTAAATGCAATAAAAACCGTTGATATAAAACAGTTTTTAATTTTCCTATAGAATATGTATAAGCAATTAAAATAAAAAAAAAACTATTTAAAGCAAAAAGCCAAAATTCCAAACCTAGTTTATATCAAAACGCAACATTTCCATACATGTTCAGAACAAAATGAAATAAATACTATTGGACGGACCAAAACGCAACATTTCCATTTTTTTAATCTAAATAACTTAAAAACTAATTGCCAGATAAAAATTTTTTTTTATGATTTGTATTGTTTTTAGATAACTATTAAACTACAACAACAGTTTAAAAAAAATATATATCCTATTGACTTAAATTAGTTTTTTTCGTTTATCCAAAAAATTGTTTTGGTGGAATTATTGCGTTTTGTTATNGATAATAATGATACATACATAATGGCTGAATTTCTTTATTCATTCTGAACGTTTGGAATAAACTTTTTTGTTTACTTATTCTTTAGAACGTTCCTGATGATATGTTAACGTATATTTCAAACACATTCTGTTTATTCCGGCTGTGAAATGAGATTATCCGGAATGTATAAAGAAACGCAGCCTATGTATATCTACATTTACTAAGAAAACTATAACTTAAAAAAGCGATTTAATTGAAGAAGAAGTTTTTCCTCTCGTGTAAAATTAGTAAAAGTGGGCTTTGCAACTTTTTACTATAAGATAACGATACGTTAAATATAAATATGGAAACAATTTCATTTTCTGTGACATTTTTAAATTAAGTAAGCAAATTTTTGTTTGAATTTATGTATTTTGAAAGGAACATACCTCTTTGTCAAAAGCCTACAAAACGCTTTCGAATAAAACATTTGCCTAATTCAAACTTTGAGGCGCTTAAAGCGAGTGAAGAAAAGCTGCCATTTGGCCAGCCTTTATACGTTTTAGTATATCGCTAGCTTAGAATGAAAAGTTGCTAAGTCCACTTTTTATGAAAACTCATATTTTGATATAGGAGGCTAAAGAAATTGAATACGCATCGTTTCGAAAATTATAAAGGTACTTGTTTTATTTTTTCCTCTTCATAAGCGATAAAAGGAACATTTGCTAAGTCCAAAAGAAGCACCACAAATCCGATAAGGCCAAAATAATACGACATCTTTTAATAAATATCGAATCCTTCTGATTCTTATGGAGTTTTGCTTTGCTTTAAACGCGCAAAAAGTTTGATTCAAAGTCTTGCGAAATAGTTAAAGAAAATGGCTATAAGAAGATTTTTTCCTCTCCTGTAAAATTTTTAAAATGGGACTTAGCAACTTTTCTTTCTAAGCTAGCGATATGCCAAATAATTTTTGACACTTCTCGCAGCGAAGCAAGCCTGCATTGGGCCAGCACCTTTACTTTTCTACTGGCAAATATCCGGCGTGCTTCACTGCGCCTTAAAAGTATTTTGTGTTGTTTGATACACGTATTGAAATATTTCATTAATTTTGTCAATTTAATTAAATACAATTTTTAAAACAGATGGCAAGCCCCTCAAAAAGCCGAATTTTAGTAGTATTTTTCAGGAAGAGGTGGCAGCCGACTGGCTGTTCTGTACTACCGATTAGAAGGTTAAACATCAACTCTGACAGCTAAGCGGCAATCCGGACTCCAGAGTCGCTCATAGTACTACAGTGACTGGGCGGGTAATGCGTCACTTTTCACTCTAGCTGAATTGAGGCACTGGATATGTATAGTGACATTGTGGACTACTCCTGGTCCGATGGGCTTATATTCGATCTTGCAAAGTCTTCCTGTAGTAGGATTATAGAAATCACTACGCTAAATTCAACTACATAGAAATATAAAAGGGTCTTTCAAGGATTAATTTTTAATTGATTGTAAATTTTAGCTGTTGCATCCTTTGATATTATTTATTTGTATATTATTCCATGAAAATCACTGACACCAGCGCTGCAACACTTCCGAACCATTGCGCCCCACGAAGGTCAATTGCGATGGTTATTTTATACTGCGTAGACAATTTAGAATTGTTTTTACAATTTGGTTACTAAGTAGTTCGCCCTGACTAGCAGAGCATTTAAGAGTGTAAGGTGCAAATCTATCGTTGACGTCGCCCATTGCCCGCTCCCCACTACTCATTGGCTAGGTTTGCTTCTAGTCGCTGGCGGCCAACATCATCAACGTCATTGCCAAGTGTCTGTATTCACCTGTCCATAATGTTATTAACCTACTCTATTAGACTAATTTAAATTTTCACGCTTTTCATGGAATTCAACAACTAAAACTTCTGCACCTCAAACTGGTTGCAGGTATTTTTTTTCTAAGCTAAGTAAGTGATTTTTAACATAAGCAGACATACATACATATATCCATTGTTATCTGCGACTTAAACATTTTTTTGTGTCTCTGTTTTTCCCGCTTTTTTTTTATCTCTTTTATCCATAGCCAAACAAAAGTGAAATGCTTTGCTTATTGACCCTGTCATTAGCCACCACTTAGTCCGTTTTAACATTTTAGTGTTAGTGCTGTTGCAGCTTTTTTTTAAATGATCGCAAGCTTCTAGCCAAATACTTCGCTACGCTGCATTTTGCTCTCTGTGGTCTCTGCTGAACGTTGCAACACTTTCACTGTGTGTTTTTGATATTTCAACAGCTCTTGTTTTCAATTATTAGCATTTAGATCAACAATAACTCCATTCGATTGAACTGAAAGCTTGGTGATTGACTCTGTTGGCGTTGAGCTGTTGCCAAGCCATAATGAACTGACAAATCGTTTATCTCACGCTGTTATTATTTATTATAACTTTGAGCAAATTATTGTCATTATCGCCGTTCTTGTTTTTCATTTGCATGATTTCTATCGGAAATCTGTTTTATTTGGCTGAGTGGCTGATTGAAGAAAATGTGAACGACATATAGCGAGCCGAATTCTTCGCCTTGGAAAATAAAATTCTTCGCTAAGGAAACTGTCAACGATCGTAGATATGTAGTTCGTGGTGTAAGTAATATGGCATCTGCATATGGGATCATAAAAATATCTGAAGAACTGAAAGTATGACTGTACAGTTTAGATATACGGGTACATTTAATATTATTCATTCTATAATATAAACAATATACATCAAAGTTTTTCACTTTATAAATATACAAGTTTACAAGAATTCAAACAATTTTCATCAAAGTTTTCTGCTGAATTTCTAGAAAATTTTCGAGTATGGAGTTTGTATAATTAAATATTTAATTGAATAGGCAATTTTGGTCTAATGAAGTGCAAGTTTCAACCGGTTAAAAAATCGCGTTTATTTTTGAGATTTTTTTTGAAGACTCCTTTTGCGTTTTTTTTTTTTGTATAACAAGTGCAATTTACAAAAACTGGCGTTGATTTTTTGAAATTTGGTTGCTAACGGTTTCATGCATTTTATTTCATAAGAAATTCTTGTTTATATGGAAAAAAGTGTCAAATTCCGTCACAAAAACAAAAAATAATCTCTGTTCTTTTAGCCGCTTGAAACTTGCTCTTAATTATACCAAAATTGCCTATTCAATTATATATGTATTTAATTATACAAAACTGCATACTCGAAAGTTTTCTAGAAATTCAAAACAAAAAGTCTAAAATTTTGATGAACATTTTTTAAATTTTTGTGAACTTTTATAACAAGAGTGAAATTTTGAATGATATGGATTATATTATGGAGTTAATGAACATTTTCAAGAATTTCTGAAAAAAAGTTTAAAAATTTGTGCGAAACTTTGATTTATATATAGTTCATTCTATAAATAATACCAAAATACATTTTGCAAGTTCCAAAAGCCTGCTTTTGTATTATTTTCCCACTTTAAATTTGGCGCTTAAACCTTTTGATCATTTAGAAAGAAAGCCAAAAAAAAAAAGCTTACAAATATTTCTATTACCTCAAAAGTCTTTACAATTATTTACGAATATTTTTATTTAGCCAACCAAAATAAATAAAACACATTTACGCATTAAAAATTTAAGCAAAAAATTTCGGTTTGCTTTTTGTTATAGGTTTAGAGAATTATTCTTTGCCTGCTAAATGATAATCACTTTGAACTTATTCAATTACAGCAAGCATTTAATGAATCCCCAACTTTTTGCGCGCAATTATAAAGTAGTTTTAATTTGCGTGAAGACCACCAGCGAGGAGATTCTCTCACATTTGGCATCGCTTTGTTTTCATTTACACACAAACGCAGACAAATTGTTTAACATAAAATCGTCGAATTCCAAATATTTCATTGTTCTTTCATACATTCATTTATTAAACTCCAATTAATGACATTTTACGCTATGAAAGGCTTAAAAGTCTATTGAACTCCTTCGTTTTTATGTTTTAGCCGCGTAGACGTGAAATTGCACGTGTAAACATTTCTATGTAAACTTTTTGATTGTATTCTTGTGAAAATATTTTTTTTTTTTGCATTTCAAAAATACCTTATTAAATTTTCATTATTTTAATGTTCTTATAATTTTCCTGACCCCCATTAATACGACTTAGCGATTTTAGCGGGATATTAATTAGTAGTGCAAACAAAAATTTGGCATACAAAACCAAACTTATTTTTAATTGGCCGGCCACACATGCAATTTAGCAAAATTTAATCGCTAAAACAACAGCAATTTGTCTTACGTATGAAGACGCATTATCCGCTGAACCCGACCGACTATATGTACAATTGCGGTCTATTATAGACAGGCCCTTCATCGAGAATCAATAAACACGTCCCGTTGAAATCTATCAACGGATACCAACGCCACCTGTCGCAGGCAAAGCGCTCGACTTGCTTCGTGAGGCTAGGGGTACTTTGACATAACTCCATTCTGGTTATTGTAGCAGGTTAAGGTGTTCAGTTCAATTTGAATAAGACTTGAAAAAGTAGCATTAATACCAATAATAACGTCGGCCTTGAAATTCAACGGAGAATCATTCTTGCCAACAAGTGCTACTTTGGACTGACTAGATAATTGAGAAGTAAAGTCCTCTCTCACCGTACAAAATCACAATCTATAACAGCGTTGCCGTTTAGGTCCAATTGGACCAAAATTGGTAGCTTCAGTTTCCTTTGGTAGTTTGGTTGGTTTGATGAAGCTTTTGGTAGGCAAAAATGTTTTGAAAATGCTTCCTTCTGCACTTGACAGATGCTTTTTCATAGTTCGAAAAAATAAATAAATTAAGGAAGTACCTGACGGTATCGAACACGCCACCTTCTGAAAGCTAACAAATACAAGAACGCTATTCTGCACGATCAGCCACTGCCGCTTGAAAAACAAAAAATACAGGTATTGCTTTCAAATAACGTCCTCATTTTCGAACGTTTTCCAGATACAAAAATGAACGAAAACTGTAGTCGTTTTCAATGCGTTTCTGGATACAAAAAATTGTCAGTGAAATTTACGTTTCTCTGCTGGCTGGGTTACTGCGTTTTCACGTTAAAAAATTGCTTTAAATTTTGTTCACACGTAAGAGTTGTCACAAGTATGAGTTTTCTCCCTTTTCAAAGACATGATTGATCAGCTGTTGAAATTTAACGATAAATTGCCTATCTTGGGAGAAAGATTTTAATTTTTACTGCTAATTTGTGTAGCTAAAAAATCCGTGAATTCAAGAAATTTCGTTTTAATGATCGGAAAATTTTTTGGTAGTTTGGATACTGATTTGGTAGGCATTTTGGTACATAAAAAATAAAAATATATATAGTGGCAACACTGATCTATAAGTCACTCATCATGCCTGTGCTGGTGTATGGCGCGGAGGCATGGAAAATGAAAACATCTGATGAAGCGGCTCTTGGAGTTGTCAAGAGAAAGATTCTGCGCAAGATTTATGGGCCGTTGCGCGTTAGCGATGGCGATTACCGCAGACGATTGAACGATGCGCTGTACACGGTGGGCAGGAAGCGAAGATAGGTTGCATAAAAATGTCGACAAAATCTGAAAGCAGGGTTGTATTTGTTGATATCTTAAGGTTAAGAATCCGCTTAAGTTGAAATTCTAGCTGCTCCTGCTTTAAAGATATCCACATTTTATATACTTCTGATGGGATATATTTGCATAAGAGGAAAGCGTACTTCTCGATAATTAGAGCATATTTATACGAAAAGAAATCTCATACAAATCTGTTTCCCTTTTTTAACTCACTAAAACTGATCAAATCAATGTGAAACATTTTAATTTTTTCCTACCGAAAGAATAATTGATCGAGATTTATTGGGCGCTACCGGTATACAACTTAGATAAAACACCGCAATTACCTTTTTCTGTAGCGTGAACTTTCTCATTACAAAGACTTTCAATATCGCAATATATGTATGTATGTATGTATACAATATTGTATACTATATAATACGGTATTAATTTTTTATTAAAGGTTTGTTGCTATAAGCAAGTAGCGCAGGAAAGTCGCACTGCGCTTGTGCAAGAAATAAAAATGGTCTAACTTAGGCCAACGGTACTCCTCATAATAAGTAAATAAATTCAAAGCTTGTATGAGATTTATTTTGGTATTTATGTACTCTTCTGTCAGCAAATAATGACTATTGTACATCCAGAACACAAATGCGATCATGAAGAAAATCGCATGAAATTATGAGCTTTGGGTGTAGGGCTGCCAGACGCCCCGGTTTTCCCGGACATGTCCCGGTTTTAGACTATTTGTCCCGGTGTCCCGGTCCAACCTTAAAATGTCCCGGTTTTCGATTTGATTGCACAAATTTTGCATAAAAATGACTACACTGAGAGAAAAAACGCGTTGTAATATTAAGAAAAATTTTGTTTAACTTAATTATGAAAAAGCATCCGTTAAGTGCAAAGCGCTTCATATTAATATTGGCGTATTTCAATTGAATATTTCTATACTAAATACTAAAATTTGTATAATTAAATTATTACGAGTTGGGTTGGTGCTCTTTCATATGCGATTTTTTTTTAAATGTAGCACGTTTTGCATAAGCAATAGTTGATGATTAATATAAGTATGTACCTAAATACGTTAAAATGACATGCACAGAGTTTTACAATTATAGCAAAAGCCAGAAGTTTTGAAACAAGCTCACAGCAACGAAACAAATGACTGATATTTTAATGTTACCTTGTATTTAATTTTTTTTCTTTCGTGAAACCTAGATTACTTATAAGTACCGTGCCGTACAAAATTATTGGTTCGGAGACACTTTCATCTGATCACAATTTCTAATCAGATCTTTTAGAAAAATTTTGAAAATGTAGATTTTGAGCCAATTAATAAAGTGCAAGTCTGAAGTTACCAGAAAAATACGTTGATTTTTTGCAATTTTTTATTTTTTGCTGACAGTCTCTTCCACATACAAAAAAATATCGAACATAGTTTGTATGGAAGAAACTCTCAGTAAAAACAATACCAAATATATTGCCTCGTTCAAAGCCATGAGCAAAATCGTGAATACATGGTTTTCCGCAAAACAAGCGGATCTTAGTAATTTTGATAAAAATCTTAACGAACTCCGCACAGCTTTGAAAAGTACTGGAATTTCTCAAACTGTCAAAATCCATTTTATCCTTAAACATTTAAAGCAATCTATTTCATTCTTGAATAACGATGGTTTAGGATTATGGTCCGAGCAGGCCGGGAAGTCAGTTCATAGGGAATTCATTAAATTCTGGGATAGATTCAAAATAAATATGATTGATGAACCAACTTTTGTGAGTCGCCTGAAGAAAACTGTAATGACACTTTCATTCCAGCATATATAAAAACTTAATTAAATAATAAAATATTTAAATACTAAAATGTGTGACTATATTATATGATAAGCTAACAAAAAAATAAAAGGAAACAAAAAACAAATATAAAAAGAAAATAAAGCGAGAAAAAAATATAAAAAAATAAAACCAAAAAAAGAACAGAGGTGCAACAAAGTAAGTTGTCTCCACGTGGTGCGCCTTGGAAACGATTTAAACCGGCAAAAAACTTGCATAAACTTATATTTTCTTATAACATATATACACACATTTACTCACACATACATTGCTGAATATTTAATGCCCTAGGATGTTTTTCTCTTTCGCAAAAGTCGGTCCTATCATAACTATGTAAAATGTGGATATCTTTAAAACAGGAGCAGCTAGGATTTCAATTCAAACGGATTCTTGACCTAAAAATATCAACAAATACAACCCTGCTTTCAGTTTTTATCGACATTTTTATGCAACCTATCTTTGCTTCCTGCCCACCGTGTGTATAAGCTTTAAAACGATATAGACATAGTGCAGCGACATGACTCAATAATACAAGGTTCGATAAACTGACAGTTGTCTCTCTCGCACCGCTCCCTTAGCAGCGGCACCGTGTTGCTTCTTTGCAAATTTACTTGAAAAAATGTAGGTTTGCTGTGATATAGAAGTATAAGTTTTTGTGCAATATGTTATTTGATGAAAACATAAGTTGTTCTTAAATTGGATGTTTACATAAATCTATTAGTAGTTTTATTTTAATTTTGAGTCCTTTTGCAGTTTTTAGCAAATAAATTGCGAAATTCACGTAGATATATTAAAAATTCGTTCAATATTTCGTTTAAAATGCCAGATTTCCTGCAAATACATTAGAATTTACAAAAGGAATTTCACTACTAATTGCTTACTTTGCGTACTTTGCTACTACCATTTTCGCAACAAGGGATTGCATTCTTCCCCTTTCTCCGTACTTATACTATTTTAAAGTCCACTAGCATAATTTATAGCGAATTTACAGGGAAACTTAAAACCAAATTATGAACGTTAATACCGGATTGATTAATGCTAATTCTACCAAGTCGCCTCTAAATTTCTTCTTTGCTTTTAAAATTAGACCGAAAAAGGAACCTCGATTTTCATTTATAAAAAATATGCATATGTGTACGTGACCAAAAAAGTTCGCAAACAAGTCGGAGAAGTCTAAGGTACAGGTTGAAATTGATCCTTTATATTCCATCGTTTTGGCGATGCCGTTCATTTTGCGTTTTAAGTTATAAAATATCCAGAAAGACTTAGAGTTACTTTTGATTTTAGACTCCATCGATTTTATGTAGGTTTTGTGCAAAAACCTACATAGATAGGGTCCCGAATTCCTTTCTAAGCTGAAGAAACATGTTCTTATCTTTTAGGGACAAGGTTCTTTTGAACTTTTTGTATGCTATATTTTTTTTTTGTATTTCACCTTTAACAATTTGTTATACCACGGCAAACTGAACTTTCTTTTTCTTGTATGTATAGGGACGTAAAGACTTAAGCATTCTTCGAGTAATAAACTCAAACCATTTTTCTTATGCAATCTTCATTAAATTCCTGGGTTACGGGAATGTAGCTGTGTATTTATCATGATGCTGCACAAATCATAAAATTACAATTTCATTGACAAAAAATTTGCAATTAATTTGATTGTGAATAGTGTATCGAATTGCAGAAGTCGGTAGAGGCGGCAAAACTTGAATAGCCGACTGGAGACAAATGGCTAAATCCGGCACTGTTTATATTGAACAACTAGCTGGCATTTGATTTGCTTTTCTTAGTTTAAACCAGCCAGCTCGAGCGTTTAAATTAAGTTTAAACCACAACCGTGCACTGAAATCGTTAATCGAAACGACCGACTAATCGATTATTATCCTACAATTAATCGCAATTAAAAATCGCAGTTAGTGGACGTCCCAATTCTACATTCATGTCTCTATTTGGCTGTAGCCCCGTGTTATTGAATCAACTCAGCTAAGGTGACAAATTTAACATATATGACCATTTTAGCAGCAGCTGGGAAAAATCATAACGATCCGTTAGTGACACAATACGTCAAAGTAGTACATAATATCTAAGCATTGAATGGGTGTATAGAATTTAAAATTTTTGCACCTGTTTTCGCTTTTACGACAGCCATAAACATGGAAAATTATTATGTGCAACTAATTACTTGCAAAGCATAAAAGGTGTATGGTTGTAGTTGGAAAGGAGACCCCTTTCATCAGTGGGCCAAATAGGCAAAACTACTTTTACTGGGCCAAATGAAATGGAAAGGCAGAGCCAAAGTGGCGGTATTGGTGAGCAAGTGTGCGACGCACAGACAAATGACATTCGCCCAACAATAAAAAAAAAAAAACCGTTAGCAAAGTTGACACTAACAGCACGTCGCGTCAAACATAAAAGCTAATTGTAAGTTAAATTTTTTAGAAGTCTATCTTCGCATTGCTTGATACACACAGCCATTGGTAGCAGCAGCAGCAGCAGCGCGCGCCAACGGAAAGCGTAACTGGCTACATATATTGTAGAAATGGAAATATGTAAAGAAATCGCTGGCTTCTTTTGCCATTTGCATGCAAATATGTTGCTTTCAGTACGCGCTCAGATGGGCTTAGTGAAAATTTGCGAGCGGCCATCCATAGAGTTGAACTTTGTTTTTTAAATGTTGAACTTCTGGCTGCTTTAAACTTCTCTTTTCATTCATTATTTTTATATGGTAAATATTTTTTTTTATATTATTTGCACAAAGTCCTAAAAAATCTGAAAGCCGCACGCATTAAAAGCTGGTCAAGACACTTGGCTATGTGTCGACAGCCGCACAGTCCCTGAGAAAGAGTTGCAGAAAATGTGACAACTTGCCTGTCGCGTTATTTGCATTTTATTGTGAAGCCTGTTGCCATCACTTTTTCTTCTATGTGTGACGATGTCCAAGTTCATATGTTAATTCACATCAAGATATGCGATTTTGTGTATTTCAAAAATCACTTTCACACCAATAGGCAGATGATGATTACTTGTGTGAAAAATGTGGGTCCATTGGAAAACAATTTTAATTGCACATTTGTGCTTATAAAGAAAAATAGATACGTAACAGACGGTAGGACGGTAGGCTTAGTCGCCTTCTCTCTTCATTCATGAGAGCATTTATGTATACATTTGTCTATATCTATCTCGATTCGTTTTGGCTGTTACAAACAACCGTTATGTGAACAAAGTTAATACCAGAAAACTTATATTTTCTTAAACTCAACAATTTCGTTTTATATACACAAAAAAAATATATATATAATTAAAAACATTTTTTCCCTCTATATGAACTCCTGCCCCCTAGATGAGAGGCTGGCTACGCCCTTGTATACAAAGCAATTAAAGTATTTAAACCGTAGGTATATCATACGGTCAGTTTGTTCTTTTTGAGCGCATACATGGTTTCATAATAATGATTCCAGTGTCTTCATTTACATATGTATATTGTTACTATCAATATCTTTTAAAGAGAAGTGTAAATTTTTTTTATCCAAAACTAATAAAGTTAGTAGGGCGAAATTCGAGGATGTGGTAGTTAACATATTAGTCCTTGAGACATATTTTTTTCAAAAATAAATATTGGAAATTTCCAAGGATATTCAAGGATAAAACTTTAAAAGGACATTTTCAATACTTATGCGTCCTGGTGCATCCAAAAATTAATATTTTTTTTTCTATTCTACAGAATTTTTCCTTTTAGTTGATATCCATACTCTTATTCTATAATGTACCGTATTTTTTGAATCATTTTTTTATTCAATCATATTCTAGAAATTTCAGAGTCCTTCTAAAAAAAATCCTGACGTCAGAGAGAAAAACTAAAAACGCAGTTTTACTATATTTGGCCCCCAGTTTTGTGAATATATTGATTTTTTTCGTGTATAAACGTGAAAAAACGTCATTTCCTACCCAAAAACGTCTTTTTCAAATGAATGTACAAAAAATTGTTCTTATAAAACTTTTATTGTATACAAAGGTATATGTATATCGAGCCCTATCCGCCAAAATAACGTAAGCGATATTTTTTCAAAATTTTCTTTTTGATGCAGATTATATTCCTAGAGCATTTAGACNCGCAGTTTTACTATATTTGGCCCCCAGTTTTGTGAATATATTGATTTTTTTCGTGTATAAACGTGAAAAAACGTCATTTCCTACCCAAAAACGTCTTTTTCAAATGAATGT
>NW_016170560.1:0-2169 GCF_001687245.7 Rhagoletis zephyria
TAAATTTTTTATCCTAAACATTATTCGACACTTATAGAAGTATGATTTTTAATTTGTTTCCAATTTAATATGAGAGCTTAACTCTAACAACTTTGAAATTAAATTTTTTTATGCAAAATAGTTTGTGTATAAACGAGCTCGTTTGAAAGTGCTTGACTCGGACGGACAACAAATGAAATCACTTTCCTTGAAGTGGTTTTCATAAACGCGAGATGAATCACGTAGTACAACACTACATCGCTGCCGTCTTAACTCGCAACTAGGTGGTTTAAAACATCGCTCTATTTTCGTGTCCTTACTTCTATTGCATACAGCGAACCGTTCAAAAGTTTTGCTCCGTTTCATCTTGGTTTCCTTACATTAAATGTTTAAGAAAAGTCGAACGTACATATTTACTTACTACCAAACTTTTAATGTGCTTACTTGCTCTCCTCGGCGGTTTATCTCTTAACAATTTCACGCTTATTAAGAATATTTGTTGCTTGAAAAATGTTTGTGTAAATTTTTTTTAAACAAATTCAAATTTAAAAAAAAAATATTTTCAAATGGGTTAACAATTCATTTCAATTTGACATTATAGCCTGTTTCTTATGAGAGCAATGTCAAAATCAATCACACTTTGCTGAATACATTTTGTGTAAAACCATGATTCAATAATACAAGGTTGGGTAACCTGGCGGTTGTCTCGCTCCCGCATTCTGCCTTAGCCTGTGTTGCCTTCTTTTTTGATTTGTAGAAACTACTACTAAAATACAAGGAGAAATATTGTCTTCGTATAAAAAGTTCAACAGTTCATCGATTGTTTCGTGGAAATTCATTTTCTTATTGGGCAAATTCAAGTAAGTATGGCAAAAAAATCAAAAATAATGGAAATATTTTGAATTACAACAATAATTTACATATTTATTTGTAGGGTATAGGAGTTATTCATAATTTGTATTCAAAAAGTAGCGTTTTACAACAAGTGCAGCCGTTGCAAGTAAGTTTTGCCGGCTAGGATCCCTGTGTGTCCGTCCACGTATGGCTGGTGCAGAAAATACAAATATTAATAAATATATTCTCTTGTGAAGGTCAGGATCACTTGGGTGTCCGTCCACGTTTGCTGGTGCATGTATTTTTACCACTGCAGCGTTTTGGTTGGTCAAGAGCAGCCTTTGCATATTTACAAGTAAGTATACCACTCCATAAAAGTGAAAGTGGAAATATTAATAAAGATATTTTCTTGTGCTCATTGGGACTGATTGCAGAAAAAAGTACACAACACTACAAAAAATTAACATTTTTAAAAAACGAAATGTAATTAAATTGCGATATTGAAGACATATTTTTAAAGTTTAACCGATATAATGATTAACAAGACGGATTGGAGAAAAAAGTAAAAAACATTCCGCAAAAATTAAAAATTAAAAATTCCAAATGTAATTAAATTGCGATATTGAAGATATAACTTTTAAATGTAACCAATATAATGATTAGTAAGACTGATTGGAGGAAAAAGTAGAAAACATTACTAAAAAATTTAAATAAAAAAAAACCAAATGTAATTCAATTTAAGATATTGAACATGTTATCTTTAAATGCAACAAATATAATAATTTTTAAAAGATTAATTTATATGCAGTAAATCAATTGCATCTTTACTATTTGTATAATTCTTCATATAGTCCCTTTGAATAAAGGATTTGTTTGAATTCCATTAATTTTGTTTAATATATATTAGTATATATATACTGGAATTTCAATGAAACCATGGTTTATTTTGAATATTTGGGAACATTCTTCAAAGATTTCAAAGATTTTTCTTTGGGAAGTNCTTTGAATAAAGGATTTGTTTGAATTCCATTAATTTTGTTTAATATATATTAGTATNAAAAAACCAAATGTAATTCAATTTAAGATATTCAATGAAACCATGGCTTATTTTGAATATTTGGGAATACTTCTTCAAAGATTTTAAAGATTTTTCTTTGGCAAGAATTTTATGTGAATATCCATTTATTTAATTTTTAATATTTATGTGGCCATAAAAAGTTAATTTATTGTCTATTGTGTAGATCAGTGGAATCTTCTTTATATATTTAATTTAATTTGTATACAAAAACGCATTTCAGCACCACCAGACTACTTACTTTTCCTACTACCTTTTCACAAAAGGAGATAAAATTTTTA
>NW_016170560.1:13597-15630 GCF_001687245.7 Rhagoletis zephyria
TCGCAAAAATTAGCAAATAAAATACTCGCTTTGTTTTGTTTTGTTGTCAAATTTCTGAGAAATGTGAATTCACCACGATGCGATACAGAAAGAACAAGGACCAGGGATGTAATTTTAAGTAAATCTATTATTCAGTGGCAAGGCGCAGAGCGTTCGGGGCAGCAATATTAATTTGTATCAAATATAACATTAAACGGTGGTTCTAATACATTTTTTGATATTATTAACCAGAGTACATACATTATATGGTATTTCTTTCAAAAATTAATGTACTATATGAACTTTTTTTTCAAATATTTCTTAAGTTTCTTTCATGAGTGCTGAAAAGCAACCATGCGTGTAAGAAATTGTGTGCTACCTAAAATTTCACCTCTGGAAACTTTATCCCCATAAAGGACTTCACCACAGTTTTTTTACTGGATATGCTGAGATACTGAGCTGTGGTCTATACTGTGGTAAACACTTTACTTTTTCAAAGCAATGATTTGATTCGAGAACTTTTGGATTATAAGCGGAAATATCTTCTGATGTATTCCTAATATATACTTGCAATAGTGAAATACTCTTTAATGACTACCACATCAGTCTTTGAAAATGATGGACGGCTGTACGATAGTAGTAAAGACATGTCGGCGCCTGAAATAAACACATCCCGCCTGCAGTCGTCGCAATCGTCTGTGTCCAGTGAAAGTGATTTATCGTTTTCTTTATCTATTGAGCGGGAATTGGACGCACTTGTTCTAGGTGATGAGCTTCCAGCGTTCGAAATTCGACTTATTTCTCCCTTGGGGCGCACACCCTCTCCGATAGACACAAATCCGGAAGATTTGCAAACACCAACCAGGGCGACGCTATTCGACGATGATTCTACTCCAAGTGCCTGCACTAGCTCAGATTTTGTGACTCTGAAAGAAATCAATGCAAAAATAAGTTCGCCCGTGGATGTGGAAAATAGCAAAATAGATATCAGCCTATGCAACAGTCTTGAGACAATATTCGAAGGCGTTTTCTTAAATACACCACCAAGAAAGCAGAGTAATGTACGTAATTTTAACTCTACGCGTGGTAACCTCATCGAAAAAATGAAATGTAATAGAATAAACAGTGGCAAAGAAAACCAAATACCAAGTCCTATTGGAGTTACTTTGATCAGTTCACCAACCACAATTGGCCATACACCTTCAAAGAGCCGAGTAGACGCGAATATGCAACGCAACCATGTATAATAAAGGATAATTCACAGTTGCTTTAAAGTTAATCATCTAAAATAAGCGGGTTTTGGTGGCGCTTTGGCTCTTAAAACGTTTTACAATAGTTCAATACCGGAACACGGAATCGTTCGTTATAGCAAATAAAATAATTTGAAACTGTACTAAGCTTGTTTAAATTTTAAGTATTTTGATAAGTTAAGGCTTAATAGTTTAGAACACCGTACTGAAAAGCCTAATGTAAGGTGATTGTACATATATACGCATGCTGGTATATACCAAATCCATGTACATATATAAATTAAGTACCTTTTAAACATTGTATTTCTGTGCGGATAGTAATAATCACAGAAATTGATACACAATATTTGTAGCATTTTCATAAAATTAAACTTTTAAAGATTTGCCTTTGGGTTAACAAAAAACAATGTCAAATTTCCACCAGGTATTGAAATGAAGAAAAAGTGTCTACCCTTAAGCTGACGTCATGTGAGAATAGGCTTGTGGCTCTATTCTGTAGCAGTGACAAATACTTGTGGTTTTTTTCCAAAAATATATGAAAAATTATTAAATTTGTCAGTTACAAAAGTTTTGTCATCGATACAGGATTGGGCTATTAATAGTTGTGTTTTTTTTACTCATTTCCAGTAAAATCCAGTGAAAGTTTTTACGAATTTTCATGTTTTGGCGTTTTCGTACGCAAAAACTTGCAAAGTAGGAGAAATTGACAGAGCGAAAAATGACAGTTGAGGTTGCAAGTTTTAACTGGATTTTACTGGATAAGGAAAATGAATTAGCAACAAGAGTTTACGGGATGTACATAGC
>NW_016170561.1:0-713 GCF_001687245.7 Rhagoletis zephyria
GTTTTTTAAAGATGTCACTGAACTTGATTTTTTTTGGAAAATCTAAATAAATTTATAATAACAAATTTTTTGGTCTAGTTTGATATTTATTTATGGCTATAAGAAACAAGACATAAAAAATTCGAAAAACAAAAAAACAAATTACAGAATTAAAAAAAAAAAAGCCGTAAAAGCGAAAACTTATAAAAATGTGTGGCTGAATTTTCTTTTATATACAATACCTAACTGATTTTACAGGATCCGTAGATTTCCAAAAAAATATTTTTTATTAAAGATCTATTTGTGAACCTTGAAAAACATTTTTGGCACAAAATCTAAATAAATTTATTAAAAAAAAAATTATTTTATATAAATTTGTACTTCAAAATTTCAGGAATGAATATTTGAAATATCTCAAAAACTATTGTAGTTACAAAAGTGCTTGATATTTAGGGCTATAAAGAAAAAAACATATAAAGAACATGGAAAAATAAAGAAAAATGTACAGAATTTTGAAGCTAAAAAAATTTTAAAAGGAAACACAAAATTATTTGGCGAAGTTTTTTGCTATACTAACTAATTTAAAGAATTCCTAATTTTCAAAAATATGTTTTTTACAGATGTAAATTTTTGTAGTTTGGAATTTGTTTTTGCAAAAATTTTTATTTTAAATACTAATTAATTTATCTTTGACTTTTAGCCAGTTTCACAGCAATTTAAGTGATTTTTTTTTT
>NW_016170561.1:14389-15626 GCF_001687245.7 Rhagoletis zephyria
AAAAAAGTTAAATAAGCGAAAAATGAAACAACATCAATGAGTTGGCAACTCGTAACTTATGTACAAGTACATACACGGAAAAATAAGAAATTTGAATTTCGAATGCCAAATCATTGCCGCCTGGGAATATGTTAAACTTATTTACATAAAGTACGAGAGCATAGCTGTCGATTGGGCGCCAACATCAGCATATTTCTACATTTCACTTGGGTGCGCGCTGTACGTCGAGTCCTTGCCCTTTATATTTGTTTTTGTACTTTTGTACTTTTGTAGGTATTGCTATACTGTTGCCAGGCATTAAAGTACATACCATAAGCGCGCTTACTTCTAAATGAATTTGCATATTTTTAGGCGCTACTAAATATGCGCTGCAAAAGCATTATGCGCCCAGTTTGCTAATGTACTAGCGATTTGTTATTTATGTATGTGCATTTGTCTTAGTTTTTTTTTGTTTGTTTTGTAAATTTGCGTATTTCTGTGTTGGAGGAGTAGTAAACACCTGCTGCTACGTTTTTCGCTCAATTAACATTTTCGAAAATTCGAAATGTGATGATTTAATGCGCCATTTTGGTGTTGGGTTCTAGGGAAATTTTCTCTGCTTACTTTAATTCACAGATGTAGCTGTTTAAAAGGAAACCGTTGAAACATTCATTGGGCGTAGTAATATTTATGATTTTAATTGAAACCTTTTAGATCTTTGTAGTACAAATTGAGATGCTCTCTTAAAAATTAAGTCCTTGAAAGAAAAGTAAGAAAAAACGCGAGGTTTAGACAAAAATCTCGCTAGAAACGTGTAAACACTCAATAGAGCTCTACGAGAGACGCACCTACAAAGTCTATGTGAGAGTTATTTAGCGAGACTTTTTCGCCGTGTACACAGTCCAGCGAAGCTAGATCGAAAACTCTACGACAATAGACTTTTTGCTCTACGGAGACGTATAAATAGTAAAGTCTTGACAATGAACTTCATTACAGATTGTTAAATTTTGAAATGGCTACGACATAAAACCGTATATTCGATACAAGCACACAATTTTAAGTGCAATTAAAAGGTAGCCAAATAATGTACCGCGAATCCACCTCTTATTTTCATTGGTATTTCAATGGCTTTTCCGGAACTGCTCGGAGAAACTCCTTCATGAGAATTCGAAATATTAAAGGTTGTTCGATGCGAGTCCAAAAGTTCAGATAGTACCGAAGAGAGAGGTTGCCATGTTTAATTTTTAGGTACATTTGT
>NW_016170562.1:0-3691 GCF_001687245.7 Rhagoletis zephyria
TTTTCTCGCATTGTTGTCCCTGGTGTCGCTTTGTTTTCCTACCGAGACGACGCTTTGTCTTTCTTTCCCTGCCTTTGTGTGTTGTTAGTAGATCGCCTGGCAAATGAATGTGCTCACATTTGTTTTCGGTTAATTTTTTTCTAGGCTTCCGCTCTATATATGTGGGGCTAAGAAATTCTATCAGCATGCAGTAAGAAAGGCAAAAATAAATTTTGGGATATGCATGCGACTGTGCGGGTGTTATTAGGGTTGTAAAAAAAGTAAAGCTGGAATTTTAATGCTCTCACCCCCTGGGATTTTCGTAGATGTGGCATAGAATTCTTGGAAATCTATAGTTTTCGATCGGAAAATACTGTTTCTCTGCAGGAGACTTTCAATTGTTTATTTTACAAATTTTTAATACTGCAGGTTTTTGTTTTGGGTTTCCCACCTCTAAATATTTTTGGATTTCAAAATAAAAAAGAATGGTCTATTATTTTTCCGTGTAGAATAATTCTAGGTAGTGAAAGCATTAAAATTCCGGCTTTACTTAATTTTTGGACCACCCTAGTGCACATACATATGTGCATGTTAGATGTAGTTATTCAACCGAAGCAGCTATACCTCAAGTGAGCTTATTTGTCTGCGAAGACAAATTGTGGTAACTTAAATGAATCTCAACAAATCTTTGGAAATTCGTAAAAGGGATAATAGTGAAGGATACGTGCGCGTGAACGACGACGATGCATATTTATTATACAGTCTATGGTGTAAGAGCATTTTCTACACAAAAAACCAAAAAAAAAAAACAAACCGATTATAAATTGGAATTATAGCGCCATTTTCGATTTACTTGCTGGTCGTTGACTTTTCGGCAAGGAGAGGGAGACAGGATTATTCTCCCCTGAACTGAGAGCAGCCTTATGAAGAAGTATTGTAACAAAGCTTTCATCAGCGTGAATTCTTCTATATTAAAATTTACGCTTTATTACGTTAAAGTAATATTTTTTAGTGGTAAAAAAAATTATGGGAAAAACGTGTGCACATTAGGTATATGACCTTTTTCTAAACTTAAATATTCCTATGAGAAGAGGATGAGGAATGATGAAATCCAAACAAAAATAACTTGTTTGTCAAAATGTAAAAGAATTGTGCTTGGGGAAAACCATACATAGATGTATGTAGGTATATGGAAAATTTTAAGTAAACCGGATCAAGCTGCGATCAAAAATTAGTTTAAAACTTTTTGTTTATTATCTCATTATTGCTATGCGAAAACGTCATAAATATTAAATAATTTATTGGCTCCTGTGTACAATGATATTATAATGGTACTTTATACTCCACATATGTTAATCTTAAAATGATAAAATATTTTTATTTTCTATAAACTACATTTTATTTATATACAAAAATATTGCTAAAAACAAGTCCTCTGGCGTTTAAAAGCCATTAATTGTGTAGAGAAAAGTATTGATTTTTGTGGCATGAAAAAGTCTAAGGTACTGATTTCGTGCAAAAAAAATCTGGCAACCCTACTTATTAGTTATCAATCAGTTATCGACACTGTTTGTCAACATACAAGTGAAGGGCTACCGCCGTTTATTTTGAAATATCGAATAAAATGCGGGAAAAATGCAAGACACTTGAAAAAATTTAGTAAATTTCGAAGGTTTTCTATTTTGAAAATCTCGCAGGACAGACCTTTTGTATAACAGTACGGTCCTGCAAAAAACAGGACGGATGGTCACCGTACAATTATATGAAGTTTTATGGCCATGTGATAACGATAACCCGTGCCGACTTTTGAGAGTTGAAGTTTTAGTTAATAACTTGAATTGAGGCTACTAAATCGTTCACGAGAACTTCAGAAAAGAGAAAAACTCATTATGTTTCCCATATTTGGACGCATTTCTAGTAAATCTGCATCATTTAGTTTTTAATAGGACGAAAACATTTTTCACAAGGACATCAAAAAAATTAATTAATGGAAAAAGTACGGTGCCTTTGTAAAGCTGCATTACAAGGCTGCGAAACGATATGTTTTCTAGTCGAATACTTTGTGTATGTCCGGAAATATTTGCAATTGTAGAACATATTTTTATTGGTCGGACAGGGCGTATGATGAACATTATCCCCCTTTAAATAAACGCCTTTCTCGAGTTGATTAAGGAACAATTGTAGAAGTACTAATAACAAAAAAAAAAATTGAAAAATATTCTTTGAAATTTGTATCCTTTAATATCCTTAAATTAAATTCAAATTCTTCAAAATGCATTCAAAATTAAAAATCTTGAATTATAATATTCTTAAAGTACATTTCTGACATCTTCCAAAGGATAATTGAAAACTAAAGTTATAATTAATCTTGTTTCAGATTCTTCTTTTAATTGAAACCCATATATCCATATTTTTTGTAAACTTTTGGAAGTACATTGTAATTTATAGTTCTTTGAAAAAGTCCAGACTAAAGTAGGTAGTATAGTAATACTATCTTATAGAAAAGTAAAATTCTGATAACTTTAACTGCATGCCGGCACGGGTTGTCTTGGTCCAAATTGCAATAGACATTATGGAAAAAATGCATTTTCGAATGTGAAAAGGGTTGTTTTTCTGATTAATAATTTTTTCGATTACTATAAATTACATTTTCCCACTGGGTATATGTATAAATTCTGAATCCACTCTTGGCAATGAAGCATCATATAAGGCCACGCTATTCGTCGCAGGTATAAGAAAATTTAATCTAGGTCGTGGTTTATTCACCGATGTAGCTCGCGAAGGTCGTCAAAAGTAGTTCTGGGAAGACCAGATCACATCTGGTACCGAAAACAATATGTTAAAAGGCTATAAAACAAAGATAATAACATATCATTGATTATGTAAATGATTTACTTTGAATGACGTACGTCAAAATGCGCATTGATTTTTTACTTTACCATTACTTATTTTCAATTTTTGTGCTCAACTTTTCCTCCAGCTATTCGCAGTTTATTAGTCAAACAAATATGGCTCATTTTATTTCACTCCATACGATTTTTCTATAAACATGCTGATGAACGAGTGCATGCGTACTCAGAGTGTGCTTGAGAAAACTAATTTTATGTAATCTATTTTTGCTCATTTTTAAACCTTCAGGCTTTCATGTTTATTCTGGTCACAAAGCCATGAAAATGACTTTAAGCGGCAATCAACGACTAAAAACAGTAAATGTCCATCCCTTGTGATTGTGGGATGTATCGCTTTCGCCAGCTGAGCAGCGCTTTAATGATATGCATATGTACATACATACATATGAACTTCTGCTTACCACTTTCAGCGAATTTTTTTTTTGCCTGGGTTTTTATTGCGCGAACCACACTAGCGCGTTGGTTGATGAGCTACCCAGTTGTAAAGGTCCTGCACACATGCTTTTGATCATTAACATTTTTCAGCGCAGTTGTATTTTTTAAACTGTTTTTTTTCCGTTTTTTGCCAGCTTTCAATGTAACAACCATATACTTAGTATGTACTCATCAACTGAGAAATTCGTCACAAATCCGTCGCGCATTTTTCGCCTTCATTCGCTTCACCTTCGACGACAGCAAAAATAAACTCCGTCATTCGCGTCATGTTGTCATACCCGCGAAATCCGCTTAAGTGTGTAATCCTTTGCCATTTTGATTCAGCGTTTATTTTTGTTCTCTCTTTTGATTTTCTATTTCTAGGTTTT
>NW_016170562.1:6447-15626 GCF_001687245.7 Rhagoletis zephyria
GGGGGGGCGGATCTTGGTGATTGCATAGAAATGCAAGCGGCCCGAGAGAATTGCCTTTCACATGGAAATTGCTTGCTTGGCTTCACTCTACATACAATTTTTTTTTTGTTTTTTGCTTTATAATTTACACTTGCGTAATTTTTTCTTTCCTTTTTTTATTTGCTGCATTCTCTGTTTTGATGTTGTTGTCCGCTTGTTATCTGCCTGTGAATCTGTGTTCATTTAAGTCTACCATAAATGCTGTTTTTTATTTGCCCTATCTAAGTTATTTATTGCACAGTTAATCGCGATTTCATTACAAATTCCAATTACTCTGTAGAATCCGTAACTGCATTGCGTAACGAAGAAGTAAGATAAGAGGGGCAACAGACTTAAAACACAGCTGCAAATATGCTTATGAAAAACTATTAAAAGTGAAAAGAGTTGCATCCAGGAAAATGGCACTACATTTTTTTACGTATTGAGTGTTGGAAAAAATAAATACAAATTAAAGTTGGGATTGAAAACCCACAAGAAAAAATAGTAATCGAAATTCTAGGAAACATCAGCCATCGTGACCGTATACATTTCTAAAGTCGGAAGCAAGTGTTCATAAGATGCGGTGTGAGTAAGTATGCAAATAAATAAATTCCTACAAGCACGCAAATTGAAACTAAAATTCTATCAGAAAAGAGTGACGATGTACTTAAGCGGGTTTCAGCTTGCGATGTCATATCACACTTCAGCAGTTTTGTGGCCTAGTCAATTGCTATCAGTTCCGCCTGAAAAATGCTTCAATGGTCTGGAAGACGAAAGCTTTGGGAGATCGCCAGGTGATGGAAGTAAAAGCCTCCTCCGATCCTCCCCTCGAGCTTTGGGCCATATGCGTAGTTCACCAATCCGGGAAGCCCCTATAACCCCGACAGTATCCTTCCATGGCAACATGTATTTGACCATTTATTTAGACTATTCGTAAGAATTTCTGTACTGCTTGCGACCTACTTGGAAAGCAGGCCTAGTACCGTTTTTTAAAAATATGCCGTTGATGTTTTGAAATTTTATTGCACATTTTTTCATAAGAAATTCATGCATATATGGGAAAAAGTGAATTGTATGGGTATACCCAAAAATCTTCTTAAAATTCAGATTAAAAACTTTGAAATTTTGATGCAAATTGGTTGAATTTTTTATAAAGTTTAAAACCTTGACAATATCTTAAAGAAAAATACAAAAAAAAAAAAAAAATTGAAAAACATTGTGAATATTCAGTGAACACGAGTCCACTTGGAACTAAAAACAATTTCTTCAAGATCCAATGATCAAATCTAAGCTCAATTAGTATGGGACCACCTTTGAGGTACCACCATTCCGATGAAAAAATATCTGCAAAATTAGCGAAATGTGGTACTTTTAAAAAACTATTTCGATTAGAAATCTATATCTAAGGTGACGAATTAAGAACTGGTTCGGAACTATAGAAAAACGAATGCAGAAGGAACTAGATCTTATCTGTCGAATTTAGAACTAGTTCGGAACAACCGAAAAAGGACGAAGGGGGGGGGGGGACTTGTTTACATTTCAAACATAGATATGTGTTTGGCGGCTTTTTCGTTCAAATACGCTTCCGTTATGCATTTCGCAGATGCTTTTTCATATCTTGGTAATACAAAACAAAAATTTGTGTTAACGTTTTAATATTTTGGACCTTCTGGATTTTACAACTGGTTCAGAACTATAAAATTTAGGACTACTTCGGAATTATCGAGAAAGGGATGCAGCGGAGGGCAACTGACACCTCCAAGGACATCGCTATCTTAAATTCGCCAGTTTTTTGCATGCAAAAGAGACTTATCGCGAACCATTACTGGGCCTAAATGTACTAGAAGCGCACCAGTTCAGAACTAGGGATTTTCCCCACAGGACTGATATGCATTTTGTGTGAAATTTCCACATATCTCCTCGCTGAGCTTAGTAAAGTATAAGACGTCGCTGGCATTCCCAACTATGACCAACGCTAAGGGTAAGCCCTACCTCCTCTACTATCAAATCTATATCCCAATTCCGAACTTGGTCTCTCGCTCTTCCTCAGCTAATCAGCTAAGAATAACGATTAACATATGAATATCGTTGCTTGGCGCGCAATACATCGCATTCGTAAAATGCAATATTAAGCAGGGACAAAACGATTTGTAGATTTGCTGAAATTTGTACATTTTCACAAAGTGGTGTTTTTTGAAAAGTTGTTATTGGGCTGAATTCATTATTTCTGAATCTCTGGTTAAGGCACTCCGAGAATTTCACAAAGGAGCAAAGGAACTTATTTTCTTCACAACTTTTGAAAGATTTTCTAACTAAACTTAGTAAATTAATTAAAATAATTAAGTTTATTACTTGACACATTTTATTTTGTAACCATTCCCGTTATTTTTTTATATTTCAAATCTATCCTCGCTTATCTTAACAACTTAGCTGTTCAATTCTTAACGACCATGTAAATGCCATTATCAGCTCCTTTTGTACCTGTACGCTTCTAAAACCAAAGATGCTTCACATAAATAACTTTCTCAGCAATGACCTTTGAGCAAGTCAAACTAACCACAATTAAACAGGGGCTTGTGAAAATTATACCAACCACATGACGCATTATCCAAAGCATCAACAATAACAGCACCGTTATTAAGAGCTCCTTTAACTAACAACCAAGGGTGACCTATCTCCCACTGAGCCTGTTTACCCCCATCCTCTCCGTTAGTCCACCAATTGGGTGATTACATTCGTTGTTCGTTTACGGTTGGAAAACTGTTTTTGCACTAATGAAAAAGTTTTAGCTGTTAGTACTTATGTATATGAAATTGCGAATTTGAATGTGTGTGTACACATACACATAAATACATACGTGCTTGCGATCATAAAATCTCCGGTTTACACGCATGAAGCACCCATCATTAGGTTGGTTGGTATTAATCCTCTCGTTAGCATGCCATTCGAGTGCTGTTTTCTAGTTGTCTTTTCTTGATGTGCAGCTGCAAAACTTTACAGATATTTATCTGCTTTTGCTGAGGGGATACAAAATTTGCAAAATTGCATATACATATATGTATATGTATGATGTAGGTATGGACTTCCATGTTACCAATGTTTATATGTATGTAAGTATGTAGTGTACACATTCTCGTTAAATGTAATGAAGAGTTGTAAAATCATTAGCCAAAATTGCTGCTAAACAACTTGTAAAGCTTTTAAATAGTTGGAATTAAAAAAGTGGTTTACTTTACAAATTTCTATGTAACAGCAATAATTTCCATTACAATACTTAACCAAATGAGCGGGTGGGGTTGAGTTCACATGAAAAGTCTTGAGTATACATAAATATGTAAGTCTGAATGCACATTAGGGTGGTCCAAAAAGAGTAAAGCCTGAATTTTAATGCTCTCACCCCCTAGGATTGTTCTATATCGACAAAAATATTTTGGAAAAAAAATATTTAGAGGTCACTAAATTTTTTTCATGTGTTTTATATAGGAAAAAGCTACTTTCCGTAGAAATGGTTTGGAATTCTTGAAAATTAATATTTTTCGATCGCAAAACTCTGGTTCCTCAGAAGACTTCCAATAATAATACCCAATTGTTTATTTAACCAATTTTTAATACGAACGACTTTTTATTGGGGCCCTCATTGCATTTTTGGGGGTTTTTGACGGACATATAAATTATAGTTACTATGAAAAAATGGTCAAATAAACAAATTTTAGGGAATCTCCTAAAGAGAAACAGCTTATTCCGATCGAAAAATATTGATTTTCATGAAATCTATACCATTTCTATGAAAAGTTGTGTTTTTCCATATAAAATACATGGAAAACTCTGACCGTTTTGAGCGACCTGTAAACATTTTTTATTTTAATATAAAATAGTAAGGGCATATTTTTTCGGAATAGCACAGTCCTAGAGGGTGTGAGCATTAATACTCTCTGACTCTACTTTTTCTTTTGCACCACCCTAATATAAATACAGAGGTATCATTTTATGTATCTTCATCTATGTATATAATTTTGCTAAGCTTTTCATGTTAGCATTTGTAAATCGGCATTAATTACTTGTTTGAATAGTTTGAACTTTGAGTCTTGAACTTGGTAATTTATAAAAGCTTTGGAAGGTCCGAAATTATAAATCAATTTCACTGGTAGGGTGCTGAGTGTTTTTTGGTAGAAATATCCACTTTTCAAGTGCTTTGTAAATGCTTTGAGAGGACGTTCGAGTCACTATATCATTGGAATGAAAGCATAATTTATGTAAATAAAAATTTTCAACCCTTTCAGCCTGTTGTTGTTGGTTTACCATAAGTATCTGCACAGTCATGCGGACTGCGCCCCTCGTGCGGATGGGCAGGAAAGGAGGGTAAAACCGTTGGGATTATTGCAAATCGTTACATTGCTACCGATTACAAAATTACAGTTTCACCATCTGCAACGTTTCTCTAACGTCTTCACATTCAAACTCTATTTAATATTTTTTAAGTTTCATCCCTTCATTGCAACAGACTTTAGACCTATCAGTCTGTTTTTGACCTATCGGTCTTTCCCCTCAAGGCCTTCCTTCCTTCTCAACGTAAAGAGACTTCTGAGTTTCAAGATCATGCGCTGCCTTACTTCTGAAAGTTTCAGCGATGCTTACCGTAAAGTAGAACATATTAAACAGACTGACACTACATTGTTGAAAGTATTGAGAAGTGAGCGCTATAGACTCTCTGGGCCTGGGAGGATATTATAACCAACTCTAATTTTGAATACACCCAATCCGCCTTACCGCTGAATTCTATCCACTCTCTGGGTCGGAAACCGAATAAAAAAAATCTTAAAACCTCGTTGCAAATCGCGGAAGTTAGCGGAACGAATGCTGCGATACCAATCAGGGGGGAGTTCCGCCTCCTCTCTTATGTATCCTTATCCAAATTTCTTCCTCGCACTACATCGAGAGCTGTTAATATTTCTGCGTAGACAGATGACCTGGTCACCATGGCCATAGGGGAGTTCATTTTTTCGAGATGCACTTAACGACGTGATCTGTAAGTGATAAAAGCTGGACAACTTTCAAAGTCTAATGGCCCAATAGGACAATTCTTTAATTATCGAAAGAGCCGAAATATTTGGAAACTATTTTCGAATCTGAAACATTCGACCCACCGCAAGCAATGGCAGAACTCCGAGTGTGTATTTCTGCTATGAAAAACAGCATTGAGTATACATAAACATTCAACAAAAGTGAATGAAGAGTACTCCGCAACTTGGGATTGCTAGCAACTGTAAGGAAGCAGTGATTATAAGAATATGCAAGTTGACCTGAAAACTTCGATGCCCACTTTTCTGACAGAAATCACTGAAAACTTGACATAATTCGACACCTTGACATTGGAAAAGGATCTGATGTTTTCTCTCACAAAATTTATTTGAAAGAGATGCGTAGACTCACTGATAACTCAAACATTTTCCAATCTGCGATGTGTCAAATGAACATGGCGGGGAAGCGGTTAAGTATGACGGACCTATCATGACTTTAGCTGCCATCAAAGCCCAGTAGTACTCCAGAAAATTAGGATGCAGAAAAGTATGCGAGAAAGTCATCCGAAATATGACTGGAGGAAGCGGCTCGAAGTACTCAATTTATCTTGTGTTTGCTGTTTCCACGAGTTTAGAAGATGGCCATAGCGCCTATCAACAGCAGGCTGACTTATTTCAGAAAGTTCACACCGAACGGTCGGTTTCTCACCGGAATACAAACCGGACGCAACGGTCGAAGCATCGCATCGCATCGCAGGCGGTCTGTGTGAGAAACTAGTGTGGTTTGAATAAAAATAAGAGCTGGCCTTAGAAAATCCTGTCCTGGGCATTGCAAGGAGCCTGTCCATCCTCTGAGTGAACTACTAAGCTGCCCGGGTAACCCAACCTGATATACCACTAAACAACAACGTGGAAAAGGTTGCAAGGTGTACTTTTAAACTTGCTATTAGTTTGTAGTGCCTTAAAATACCAAATTTTTTATATACCTATTACCAATTTTTTCCTGACCATGTTAAAGACATAATTTTTTTCTCTGTACTACCAGAGGGTTTAACGACACTTACAAGCCTTAGTATTTAATAGTAATGAAAATAAAAATTATCTAACTTATCTAACTTCCATACAAATTAAAAATTAAGTAATAAATCCATTTGAAAAAGCAGAAACAATATTTTATGTAAGCTTTTCAAAGTCCGGTTCAACTTTTCTCCGCTTTTATTTAAATAACATATTCCCTAGCTACTTGTATGCCTTACCTTAGAAGAAAAAAATCAAAACAAAACCACATCAATCGGACCAAGCATATCTTTGGCCGACCGCTATGCCTCACTGACTTTCATCAAAAAGGGAAAGCATGTTTGCATGCGTTTACAACTTTTTTTTATGTATTTTTATGATAAGCATTTCGCCAGTACATTCGCCCATATGTTCATACATACACTTACATGCGTCTCATATTTTTATTTGGGCACTTACAACGCATTATTTACCATAAACCACACACCAGAAATTTCGGTTTTAATAGAGATTTGCTTAGGAAATGCCTTCGAAATGTATTGCATACATCAAGGCGATATACATGTGCCAATAAATAAAAGTAAACATAAGCGTGTTTATGCGTGCATATGTATGTATGTGTGCACGTATGCAGCTGGGGGAAAAACGCTCAAAAAAGTTGTTGACGAGTGCTTGCCACTTTAGCCGGAAATGCGGCCATAAAGAAGGTAAGCATTAAGTAACCGCGCAACTCTTGCGTGGTGATATTGGGGATGTTTTTGACTTTTTCTTTATGTGTCTTTTAAGCCGCTGAGTACATAAAGATATCAATAAAATTGTTACAGAAGGCAAACGACCGCGGGCACAGCAACAACACTTCCGACCATGTAAGCTGCAATAAATGGAAATTTAAATCCGTTTACTGTTAATATTATTTTAGCAGAGTTATTTGGAACTTCCCGTCATCAAGCAATCGCTTTTAGAAGCAAGTAGGGCACGTGCAATAAACTTAAAATAGGCATGTGTGAAAGTAAGTACACATTCATCTGTACTTATACGTGCTTATATGAAAATGAATGAGGATGCAGTTTAATAATTTATTAATTTTTAAATGCTGATGTAAAGTTGCTAAAAATTTGCATTGATTTTTAATAATTTTAATTTTTATATGTATTCGAAAACTTTTTTGTCCGTTTTTTAAATTACCAAATATTTTGTCTTAAAATCTAATTCATGCGAAAAAGTTCCAGAAACATATTTTATGCTTTATTATCATTAAAATTCTCATATATATATATGTATATTTGTCCTATTTCAAAACAGAAATGGTCTGCGATCGTAGATGCTCATCATTGGTGTAAAAATATACCACGTGATCATCGAGGGTTAAATAAAATTCATTTTTTTCGGTGATATAATTTATTTTTAATTTTGTTACATTCTAAATCATAAGCCGAGACAAAAGTTAGTCATTATATAATTTACACCGGAAGCATCAAAACTATTTGACGCACTTAAATTAATTCTGTTGTGTATCTAAGTCTAGTATGCGAAAACTTTAATATATAATTTAGAAACTAATTTTCTTAAATCAAAGAAGATATGTTGAGTTAACTGACATGTGACAAAAAAAAGTTTTAACGAATGACGTCAGCTACATTAACGATAACAGATAAAGAAACTATTTTCAAACAACATGAACTTATTTACTTCAATGTGTGCGTGTAACATTTTGTGTGTCATCTTCATCATCAACCTTTTCCAGCTCATTTATTCGCATCTATCATTTGACGTCGAAAGCTGGCAGAGAAATATGCCATTAACCGAATTCGCGCTCGGCAGGTGAAGCCATCCAATCGGCTGAATCAACGTCAACCAATCATAGGGCCATCACATGAGAACTCTCGTACGAAATTGGGAGCTAAACATGCACACCTATGCACATACATACCTATACCGAATATCCATTTATATTAGCCTGGCTGGGTGGGGAGCCGGCCAAAAAAAAGTTAATACCTTTATTGAAATATCGTCCGAAGAAATCTGTAGAGGGAGAGCCTCATAAAATATGCGTCTAATCAACTGCTGGCATGCAAAAGCAAAATACGTATACAAACACATGGATACCTTAGCTACGAACTTTGTTGCAGCTAAATGAAGGCGTGTCAGCAAAGCATATGATTGGGTCGAATTGGGTCATTACTACTCCGATGTCGTAGAAAACTTGCGTCTATTTCACATTTTTAGCTTACGCTGTCATCAGCCATGACATTTTTCAACTACATATTTCCAATGAAAAAAAAAAATACTGCTGAATCATTATATTGTGACCACACAAATGTGTAACTACTCTGCATTCAATTGAAAGTCGTTGCAAAGTGATCAGCATTTAACTACTCTCCGTTTGATTAATATTTTCTATATCCTCTAAGCCCGCCACACAAACTGAACTGCTGGAATGTGTGAAAACAAATCACTACACATAGCTAAGAAAATTGCACGCGGTGAAGACAGCAACAACAACTCTGAAAGAAATCATCTATAATCAATGCTGCTGCTAATGATTGATGTACACCTGTCGTAATATCCACCACTCCCGTACGTAAGAATTTCGCAAAACGTATCTGTCGGTGGTGTGAAACGTACCTTACCTCTAAGTGTGTCAAGTGCGAATGTGTGTGCGTGTGTGTGCACGCCAAAGTATGTAACGATTTGTCGAATTTATTGTTTACATGCAGTTCCTGTTGTTCAAAGGCCCATTTTACTGAATTCAATATTGGCATTGGTTGTTATTTGCCATTTTGTAGCAAATTTTTATAGTATGTACATACAGACATATATATATATATATATATACTATATAGTGTGTGCTTTGCTTGTGTAATAACACGTACCCTGCTCACCTGACCTTTTTTCTACTAAACCATTTTTTTTTGTGGCTGTCAATTTTCCCGGGCCAGTGATTTCCATTAGCCGATTTTTGTTTAGCCGCATGCAAATGAAAGAGCGATGTGAGCGGTGAGGCAGCTATATGTACACGGCATAGCCAGCGTTTGGTTTATGGCCTATGTTATCCTGTATCCTGTGACTTTTGCTCACAATTCCCTGCCCTTAGTGGTTGCAAATATTTGCCGCGTTTTGTGCAGT
>NW_016170563.1:0-15623 GCF_001687245.7 Rhagoletis zephyria
GAAATATCTACACTATGGAAAATTCGCAAGCTGTAGCTGAACGTGCAGAGGTGCTTGTTGTTAAAGGTTAGCTTCGAGCAGGTTCGGGTTCGAATGCCGTCAGCGGCAACATATAATTCTTATTATTTTTTTCTGTTTTTGATTTTTCTTAATCACGAAAAAGCATCTGTGAAGTGCAGCACCAAATTAAACCACGATGAAAATTTATTCAAGTTGAACATTTGAAGATACATTTCTAAAGCGGTTGTATCTGAATGTGCAGATATGCTTTCTGTTATTTGCTAACTTTCAGTTCAAATCCTGTCAGAGGCAACGTTTTAAAATGATAATAAAAATTTTTGTTTTGTATCTTTGAAACATGAAATAGCATATGTGAAGTGCAGAACATAAGCGTATTCAAACGAAAAAATTGTCAACCAGAAATTTTTTTAATGTAAACAGAAATGTGTTTAATATTACGAAAATCATGTTGAAAATATCAACCAAGGCATTGTTGATATAAACAAAAATCACTCTGATTCCTCGTGGGGCGCAACGCGAGCAATATGGGACCGCTTTAGGGAACTGTAGAGGGAAGCGAGACGTATTTGGCGCAATAAAAATAGAGGGACTGAAATACGTGAGTGCAAAGANCGAGACCCTTTAAAAACAACAATAGTGATCTAGTAACCGATAAAATAAAATTATATAGGGAAGACGCACGATCCCCCAGTTGATGATGATGGAGTCGATGTTCCAATCTGATGTGCTCTGTCCAATTCACAAGAAAGGCGAGCCCGCCATACGCGCCAACTAAAACGGGATAAACCTTACAAGGTCTTATCGAGCGTATTGTGTGAAAGGCTGAAGCCCACCGTCAACGAACTGATTGGGCCTTAGCAGTGTGGCTTTCGACCTGGAAAATCCACCATAGACCAGGTTTTCACAATACGACAAATCTTGGAAAATATCCGCGACAAATAGATAGACGGTGAGTCTATTTGTCGACCTCAACGCCGCTTTCGACAGCTCTAAAAGGAGTTGCCTAAACGACGCGATGTCTCCATCCTCGCGAAACAGATATGGCTGTGTTAAATGCCATTGAGCAGTATCGACAGCTCCGTCAGAATTGAGAAAGACCTCTCCGAGCCGTTTGATAGCAAAAGGAGTTTCAGACAGTGAGACTCTCTTTCTTTCTATGATTTCTTTAATCCGATGTTGGAGAAGATAATAAGAGCTGCAGAACCGAACCGCTCAAGAAGAATTTTTTACAAAAGCGTGCAATTGCTGACATACGCCGATGGCATCGAAATCATCGTTATCAGGAACCGCGAAGTTTGTTCCAAGCAAAGCGATTAGGTCTGTTGGTCAACGAGAACAAGGTAACAAAATAGACGGAAAGAAGGCCAATTGATACTATTACGAATACTGATGCGAAATAAAGTCGACTGACATTGTTACCTTTTCAAAAGCGAAATAAAATGCGGCGACATTATAGCTCTTTCAAACATTAAATTTGCGTAGTTTCCATTTGAAATTTTTGTTGATTTTATTTCTCTTTTGAAAAGGTAGTAACGTCAATTCATTTTATTCCGCATCACTATGTCAAATAGTGCCAATTTACGTTACTTCCGTTGATCTTGTTACCTGTCACCCGTTATGCATGGCATGATGAGCTGTATGAGCTTTACAACGACATGGAAATAGTTCAGCGAATTAAGATGCAGCGGCTCCGCTGTCTTATCGATGTCGTGGATTTCGACGCCCCAGCTCTGAGAGTATTCAACTCCGAACAAAAAATACGTAGAACCATCAGGAAAAGATTATTAAAAATTAACGCGAACTCTTAGGCACTTCAAATTTGCAAATATTTTTTCTTTTAGATTTGATTAAAATTAAAAATGTTGATAAAACTTCGTTGAACTTCCCTTATCTATACATATAATAAAATTATAACGGGGGTCCTTATTAGAGCAATAGAAGCCAAATGAACAATTTTAAGAATTTTGGTCTGTCATTCTGTTCGTTTTTCTGCCTGTCAGTATGTTTGTCCGCGCATCAATTGAAAACTAATGCATGAAATCGAATGAAGTTTTCATCGAAGTATTTCTAAAAGTCTCACTTAAAATATAGGAGAGAAATATTTAGATAATTGCCACCTGTTTGAAAATTCCAGTATAAATAACAAGATAAGATAAAGTAAATATTGCAATATGACTGTCAAAACAAAGAGGTTTTAAAAGGCTTACAGCTGAAAATATTTTTGTGGACGGTTGCCACCTGTTTGAATATTAAAATTTGATTTAATTGATAAGATAAATTAAATATTGCAATATCAGTATCAAACTGAGGTGGTTTAGGAAATTTTACTTCTGAAAATATTTTTGTAGCGGGTTGCCACTTATTTTAAATGTGTTATTCAGATAAAGTTATAAGACAAGATAAGTTCTGGATGGTGTACTTATCCCACGAAGTGCACGATATGTAGAACCGAGGTAGAACATTATAAATTAAATTTCCAGGATTCCAGGATACCTTCGAAAATTTATTAACTAACACCCTTATTCATAAAAAATAAAGTATGTTTCATAAATCGAAAATTTGGTTGACAATCTCACGTCATAAAGCTCTTCTAATCTACATATTTAATTTTTTACGAATGAAGCCATAAGAATTGTGGGAGGGAGCAACAACACACAATGACTGTTAAGCGCAGTGAAGCACGCCGGGTATTTGCTAGTTTTGTATAAAGTTTTAAATTTTGATTCATATGATTCTATTTCCAGCATGAAACTTATTTTTGTAAAGAAATAACAAAAATGTTAGATTACAAACCATTGCAAATATTAGGGGTATGCAGATACATATATGCAGGCAGTGTATAGACATATGTTAGTACCAATGTACATATGTTTGCTTTCACAGATATGATCTCAGATATTCAATTACCAACGCCACCCTCATCACTACATCACTCTGATTTATCCATATACAACTCAATCAAGCCAATATGAAATATCAGAATTGTGCGAAATTCAATTTGCTATTACCCCGATTGCAAAATAAAAATAAAAATAAAAATAAACGAATTTTTGTCTATATAAGAGTGTGCGAAATGAAAGTGGCAATGTGCGTAATATTTGAGCCAAATGAGTTGTCATTGCACTGCACCAAAGTTTAATATCGAGAGCTGTCAACTCTGACAGTGAAACAAGCTCACATTCATTCGCCGATAAAATTTTTGTTGGGTGTTGTGCGCTCATGTGAAAAATATGCGAGATTAAGATGTCACTTTGGCGGCAACACCAAACGAACTCAACTGGTAAATGAAGTTTTCCGCATTTAGGCATGATAACAGTGGCAAACGCCCACACACATTCAATCCTGCGGCAATACGTATACGCGTATACTCGTACTCGTACTCGTATAAGTGCAAGTGCACACGCACAGAAAGATACAACAACAAATAGCAACACACTTTAAAAAGTATTAAAGGAATATTTAAGACTCATTTGAATATGCTGTATCCTCTTTTTTGCTAAAAACAATTTTTTAAAGCGTTTTTTATTGTTTTTCTACCGCACTCGATTCATTTGTATCTCTATCACTTTCTCACATTATCCTTTCTAGCATTGGTTCCATTGTACAAAGTCGTCAATCAAAATTGTGGCTACAATTCGACTCCATTTTCCGTTTCACCGAGGAGTACAAACGCCACGACAGCTATATTAAGACATTGCATGGTTTCTCGAATCGTGTGATACGCGAACGCAAAGCTGAACTAGCAGAGAATATACTCAACAATAATGTCGCCAACTCATCCGACGCTTATGATGATTTAGGCAAGAAGAAGCGTCTCGCTTTCTTAGATCTACTTATTAATGCTTCGAAAGATGGTACTGTGCTGTCGAATGAGGATATACGCGAAGAAGTCGACACATTCATGTTTGAAGGACACGACACCACATCGGCGGCTATATCATGGACACTATTCCTGCTCGGCTCTTATCCTGAATATCAGGAACGTGTGGTGGAAGAGCTGCATGCCATTTTCGGCGATGATAAAGAGACACCAGCTACCATGCAGAATCTAATGGATATGCGTTATTTGGAGTGCTGTATCAAAGATGCGCTACGCTTGTTCCCCAGTGTGCCAATGATGGCGCGCTCCATTGGCGAGGATGTGAAAATTGGTAAGTTGACTCAAATATGTATATATGTACATAAGTGCTTGCTTCATTTTTCGTTGTTTTCTGCTAGGTAACTACTTGGTTCCCGCTGGCACTACGGCAATCATTGTGACCTACATGCTGCATCGCAATCCCAAAGTATTTCCCAAGCCAGAACAATTCAATCCAGATAATTTTCTGCCTGAGAATTGTGCTGGCCGCCATCCCTTCGCCTATATACCTTTCAGCGCTGGTCCGCGTAATTGTATAGGTCAGAAATTCGCCATACTCGAAGAGAAAGCGGTATTGTCAACGATATTGAGGAAATATAAAATCGAATCCATCGATCGTCGCGAAGATCTTACTCTGTTGGGTGAGTTGATTTTGAGACCGAAGGATGGCCTACGCGTGAAAATAACGAAGCGTCCATGAAAAGGAAAGCAGATCAAGCGAATTTTGCGTATACAAAAGCATAGCATTAAATACGATTTAAGTATTGTTTTATGTATTTGTAAGTAGCTTTAGGAATTACCTTAAGCCCCGATGAATTTATTTTAAATTCTCAAACGCAAAAATTGCCTCCCGAGCAACGGGATTTTAGTTTAACTTAAGTTTGAATGAAAGGTAGGGAGGAGTCGATCCGGGTACATTTTGTGTAGTAAAACGCTTTCGGAAAATTTTTTTTTTAAATTGTAATACATACATATATGTAGCGTGTAAGCCCTTTGTACCAAATATAAAGTTGTATGATTTAAAGCGTAAAATCCATTGATGTAAATAAAGATTTAGGAACTAAGATATTTAATTTTCAATCATATGTACATACAATACAATTTAATACAACACAAACATATGTACATATATATGTAAACACGAACATAAGAGAATATATTATGTAACAAAGAAATTTGTCGGCTATTGATTTAGAAACGTATCCAAAAGGGTACAACTGGATTAAGTTATTTTTTGTACTTTAATCGTTGAACAGATGGAGTTAGTCCTTGTTCGAAGACATTCGCGTTTTTGCGATGCGAGGTAGGGCATTTCTATATTCAAATAACGACATGTATTTTCAATTTGATTAGTAGACAAATCGATTTTAGCCCTTTGGTCACATTCAGTGTCATATTTTTTTCTAGGAAACAATTTTGGACAGGAGACGGTGTAAGTTCGTTCCAAATTCATCATTTTTTCACTCTGTCCAAAAACTTGAATACGTATAAAGTTCATGCGCAGCTTATTCGTCCAAACTCTGTTTAGTTGTACAGCTAGAGCTTTTGGTAATAGACAGGCTAGTTGTAAATGTCGCGATAGTGGTTATATCCATGCTAATGCATAAAAGTAAGGACAGCACCCAAACGCCACAAACTTTTATTGACTAAAATTTTTAGCAAACTCAGCAAACATTTGAGCTCATGTTAAAAATATGGGGAAGCAAGTTTTGCCTGTGCCTTTGCAACAAATTTGCAAAGCCAAGTGCTCTTAAAAAAATAGTAAAATTTTTGAAAAAGTTGTAAAATAAAACTGTAAAATCATCCGTATATAATGCATATTTTTCATTTGACTGCAATTAAGTAATTTTTGTGCTTTAATTCGGTGCCTGTGCTTAACCACATGTACATCAAAAACTAAAAATAAAAACATAAACAGTTTTTCTAATAGCAGGCAATGGCAAACCTCCGAGTATATTTCTGCCACGAAAAACAGCTTCTCATAAAACTACAATCGCCGTTCGGAGTCGGCAGAAAACTGTAGGTCCCTACCCTTTGTGTGACAACATCACTGCGCACGCCACAAATCGGAAGAGAAGCTGGGAGAAAAACTAACAAATGTGTAAGCGCCGATCTATCTATTGTATCTATCTGTACCGTTCGCCCGATTTTCAAAAATGAGATGTCAAATTAAAGCGCTTGGTCTCTATATCGTTTTTAGAAAAGAACTGCCACCCGTTGAAAAATTAAACTTAAATCACTAATCAATGCCATAATGGTTGCACCGTTCGATCGACCTTCCGAAGTGAGGTGTAATATTAAAGGGCTTGGACTGTAGATGTGCAATAAGGTTTTACTTTCTTGAAAAGAGTTGCCACCTTTTAAAAAACTACATTCAAATTACTTTAAAAAATAAATTGTGTTTAAAAGCTTTGATTCTTAGCTGAACTATAGCAGGGCTGCCACCTGTTTAAAAAAATCATAGTAGGTAAGAGAAACATGTATCACGATATGAGGGCCAAAGAAGAGGGATTTCAGAATGTAGTACTTTGAAAATATTTTGAAGGGGGTTGCCACTTGCTTGAAATTTCGAATTTAGTTTACTTGTACGCCAGTTATATGAAATATCTAAATATAGAGGAGTGTTACGAAGTCTTCAGTTTGAACGCTAAGAATATTTTTGAGGTGTCGCTAGAGGGTTTCCACCTGTTTAAACAGTGAAATTCAAATTATTTAGTGAGTTAAATAAATTAATAAAATATCAAAGGGTGTTTTTAAATTTTTTATTTCTGAACCGTGTTTAGCGGAGTTGCCACATGTTTGATTAATCAAATTCCACTTAGTTCATCAAATTTATTAAAACATATATCGCAATGTCCGGCGAAAAGGAGTTAACAAGGATTAAGCTTGAAAATAGTTTTGAAGAGGGCTGCCACCTGTATGAAACGTTTTATTTCTTTATTATTATTATTTCTTTATTTCTTTATTATTTCTTTATTTAATTATAAGTCTTTTGAATACAATCCTTACAGACTATGTACTTAACTAATTTATAGATTACAAACTAATTTTGTGCATAAATCAAACCACTTATAANCCTCACTAGTTATTATTATTATGGTCGACCATGCCACTTCCATAAACTTTTTTAACAACTAGCACTAATACTACATAGACTCAGAAAAAAAGCATTTCCTTAAAACAAGAATTCAGTTACTGTTTTTTCCTTAATATTACGAAACATTTACTCAATTTGAGAAGTTGTTCCTTAAATCATGTTCATGCTCAAAACAGTGCGTCATTAATTTGAGGAAGTANTTAAGTTTTTGAAATTCAATTTTGAGCGTGTTAATGCCATGCGGGCTCACTAGTTATTATTATTATGGTCGACCATGCCACTTCCATAAACTTTTTTAACAACTAGCACTAAATACTACATAGACTCAGAAAAAAAGCATTTCCTTAAAACAAGAAACCAGTTACTGTTTTTTCCTTAATATTACGAAACATTTACTCAATTTGAGAAGTTGTTCCTTAAATCATGTTCATGCTCAAAACAGTGCGTCATTAATTTGAGGAAGTACCTAAATTTACTACATATAAGTAATAATTTCCTGTTAAGGCAAAGTTAATTACTTTCCTGGCAAATGTCGGCTGTGGTGTCGCGTGAATACGTCTGCTTCTGGTTCTAAAATCACAAGTTCGAGTCCGGTTGGTGGTGGTTAAATTAAAGTAAGTAAGTTAATTGTTTCAATTTTCTGTAGCCAAATTCAGTTCCTAATGCCCGGTCAAAATCGGATTTTTTATCCGCTAAGCGTTGACGCCGCGTTATATCAGTATGGTTCATACAAATTGTATGGGTATGAGATATTTTTTACAGCCAGACAACGCTGACGCTTTTGTTTAGCTGTAGGGAATTTTGTTTCCTTAAACTGTGTCTAAATCGTTAACTCATATTAGGGCAGCCATGTCTTTGGCGCAATTTCAAGGTAATATTTTCTTAGAATAAGATATTTTTTTCCTAGCATCAAGGAATTTTTTCTGAGTGTCGTAACTACAAGTAGTTTAAGCAACTTTAATAGAAAACTTAGAAATTTCCGTGTGTGGTTACTTGCTCAAAGGTGCCGCTTTTAATGCACCAAATCGTGGTTTTATTTTTTGAAAAAAAAAATACAATCATGAACATAAAGAAGTTTGATCTTCACTTCACGGAGTTCTTCCGCAATTGCTTAAATTCTTCTAATATTTCTCGGAATTGGCACGATCCTTATCGAAGGTATGACGAAGGTACGATCGTCGCTCGTTAAGACTGTAACTATACCGAATTACGAGGCGATCACGTCTGTGAATCCGAAATATGGAGTTTTATGTTCACACTTTCAAGAACAAACCAATGTATGTACCTACATGTACACACGGGTCATGTACTTGAAAGATCAAAGCCATCATTCATTTGCCACCTCTGTTAAGAGAGAAATTTCCTAAAAGTATGCTACATAATTAGCATGCTACCGACATGATCTTTTGATCTTCTAAAATCAATGAGCTTCAAACCTAACATCAAAGCAAACACTTTTACGTACATATGGACATACGTACATATTAAAAATTAAAACTTGATAATAAACAAATGAGCTTTAAGAAAAAGACATAAGGAATTTTCTTCTGATTTTTAGAATATATACTATTTTAGTAAGGGCATACTACTACTGTGGTTGAAACTTAGTTTAATGCTCGAGCTAGATAGCTAAAACTAAGGTAAGCCAACCAAAGGTCAGCCAGCGGTTAAATACGAGTGCAGTTTACGTGATCTAAGTTTAAACTCATCTGTTTTCATCGTTCGTTCAGGATATACCTCTTGAGCCGCTCTTTTAAAGTTAAAAGTCAAATTTTACTATGTCTAATTTATTGAAATATTTTTAGGGGAATGTCTTGATAAATACATTTCCAAAATGTTCTTTAAGTCCTTTTGCAATGTTGACGATGATATACATTGTATATGTACATATGTATGTATGTACATTAGACTGCGCCTTATTTTGCAACTTTGTCCTACAAAGCAAGACTCCAGGACCCCCAGGAAGGTTCAATTGGTCATAAAAACATGAAGTGCGAGAAATTTTTAAAATCGAATAACGGAAAGACGTGCCTCAAAGGTCCTAAGGTTCAGCAAACTCATGGAAGTTTTCACAAAGCGGTCAAAATGGCCTATAAGTCAGTGGGAAATTTAATATGTTTTTAATGCAACTTGATGTAGTTTTGTCCACCGATGTCCAAAATGCATACATATTTTTAAAAGTCCCCAACTTTTAAAGTTATTGAGGTTTTCCCACGTAAAATTAAATTTTTTCTAGGTTTTGAGAAGTGAATTTTCAGCCCAGTAAACTTAGATCAAATTGGTATGAAGAAAAAAAAATTGTAGTAGCGAAATTTTGATGCAGTTTACTTTTATTTGACACATGGGCCATGGACCTACAGTCTTGCCCCTAAATTTCTTACGGGAATATTCCGCCATGTTGGATTTTAGGCTTCGTTACTAAAAATTTTTTTCTTCGTATCAATTTGATATAAATTTACTCGGCTAAAATTTAACTTCTCATATCCTAGAAAATTGTAACTTATTATTGTAGTCATATTTAACAAAGGGGGAGTTTTGCTTTGTAGTTAAACAAATTTTTCTCCATACAACTAATGCCCAGTCTAATTTACATATATGCATGTATGTATGAAGCTAAGTGCATATACATACATACGTTTATATTTATTCGTTATGTTTATTAGTAAATATTGAAAATGGAATCACCATAAAAAGGGTGCATTCGTTCTCTGCAATTGCTAGTGTTTGGCGCCTACGCTTGTCGAAATGACTAAATATGTACTCAGGATCGATAATGTCAATAACAAAAACTACTATCGGGACGGTGATTGGTTTCTGTGGCGCCACTGCAGTAATGGCGCCATTGCGATATCTTACATTAGAAGCTATATATTTCGCGAATCACAGGCGAGAAAGAAAAAGCACAACTAGTAGTGTATCTAAACATTGCATTTACCTACTGACATATAAAAATAATCGCATTGCAATTTCATATTTGCCCATACCTTTGTGTCATATGTTCATACATATGTACATACACATGTTTTAATAGGTAACTAAATGACATACATACATATGTACTATGTATCATAAAACGAATCGCAGCCAAGCTGATATCTAATCAATTAAAATGGCGGCCAGAAAGGTGAGAAAAATAGTGAAAAAAATCGAACTTTTTATAATGCTATAAAATCCCTGCAAGCGCAGACCGACTTAAAATTAAGCCTCTTGCAATAATGCACTCACTATAAAAGTTTTGGAAGCCAAGCCAAGTGTACTTAGATATGTACGTAATACGTATGCACAGATGAGCAGATATATTTATGCACATACCTACATATGTAAGTGTTTACAGGGGGAAAGAGGCTTGCATTGGCGTCACTAAGTTGCAGCACTATTGCCATTAATTGGCTATGGAGTCTAAATGACTGCATCGACGACGTAATGCAATTTCACAGTGGTTCCAAGTATAATAAAGTCCATTTAAACTTGCGGAGTTAAAATCACTGAATGGATTTAACTTTTTTTTATTAACAGTCAAAGTGTCTTAGGGTTTCCTTTATAACTAAAAAGTATGCAGAGCTTCATTTATTTAAACAACTTAATATCCATTTGTGTGGGTTTTTCAATTATCCCAGCAGTGTTAACGCTCTGGAACTTTTGTTTTTCGTTTATTATAAAACATGTGAGCACAATAAAATCCCAATGATCTTTTTTAGTACAGCTGTAACTTAAGATTTATAATTTAATTATGCTATTGTTTAACAATTAATATAAAAGAAAAATCTGTAGATAATCACAAGCAGAACATAAGGAAAAATATAAGAATAATGTATTTATTAAACTATACTTAATTAGATAGCGAGCCTCAGAGGAAAGGCTGAACTTTAGACACGATATAGCGTTCTAAAGAAAATAAAATTACAAAACTCTCTTATCTCTGCTTATATTCAAACTATTACAAATATGAGCTGGAATCGAGTTCCAGGTGCGAATAGCCGTTAGGTGCGCAGATTTTGGTAAAGAGAACACAGATAGGTAGATTATTTTCCCATCATAAGGCGGAATAGAAAAATACAATTTCTAGCTTTCAGGTATTCAGAAATAAAGCATACCAAAAGTAGCGATATCCATTCAGATATATGATCGTATTTCGTTAACCCAAAAACATACCGCGTAACGTGATTGAACACCACATAAATTTAATGAGCAGATTGAGAATCTAGCCTTCTGTAGATTAATTTCGGGTGACATATTATAGGTGCATCAAAGTTTACAATGCAAGTTTGCATTTAAAATGCAACATTTAGCACTTTCGGACATATGCTTTCAAAAGGCGTTCATGCTGTCGCATTTAGCAAATGCAAACAGCCTTTTTCCGTATCTCGATCCATTCGTACGGAGAAGATTATTATCTGGAAACCCTACCAAAAAGGAAGAAATAAATTTTATATTAGCTCTGATCTAGTACACCATGAACTTATAGGTTTTTACACAAACTTGCAGGAAGTTACAGGAAAAATTATTCCGTACCCCAAAATCCTGTAATTGAGAGCAATTTTTGTAGAGTTCTGTAGAGAATGAAGTTGCAAGGTTTTACCCGAAATTTTCTTCTATTAAAATCATGAAAAGCGTCAAGCGATCTCTGGTTGACCTTTTTACATGAAAAATGTGCTTTTACACGAAAATTATTACATCATAGCTGTTATATTCATATGTCGGTGCTGTCAATTAAAATTTCCTAAATTAATAATGAAACAAAACAAACCGAGTTGATCACAAATTGGACTAGATTTCTCTCATCATCACATCGATGTCGCATTTGCGTGACTTTTTCATCCAAATTATGTAAAGTAACAAATGAAATCTAGATCAGCGATCACTGAAACGCAGCAAGCAACTGTATACGCGAAAAAGCAATGTTGGCACTTTTTCCCATTAAACCATGTTCGAATCGTGAAATCTTTTAAAGATCCCAGAGTTAATTTTAGCATTTATATACTTTGACGTATTTTCAGCTTTCTCTTACACAATGTTAACCTACGAACCGGCAATTCCGTCTGCAAACGGTCAAAAATGCAAACTGGGCTTTTATATGTCGGCAAGCCGGTCTGTAGACGGTCTGTGTTCGAAAGCAATTTTCTCCATTTCGAATGGTGACATAATTATAAAACTTATATCAAACTACGGTGCTTTTAACTACGAAATCCACCGATTTTTTTATATCAACAAATTTTTCAAAAGATAAAATTTCTTTAATTACGAAATTACTAAATAGCAAGAAATAATTAATTTTTACCGTGTCTTTCACAATCTGTAAATCTACTGCCGATTAAAATAAAACGGATTGACATAACGGATTCAAATTTACCTCGCCGTAAGGGTACGATTTTTGTCTAAAGATCGTGCCTTACGAATATAGAAAAATATTATTATACCTAGGTGCACTAAAAACGTGTTTACTTAACGACCGTCTGGATGCGGTTCAGCCTACCAGAGGGTTAAATAAAATTGCGAAAATTGAGAATTTTTTGCGATTTTTGGTTTTTTTTTGCTATTTACTTGAAATTTTGAGGATGTACGAGTCAAACGGACTTCAGATTCGGATTCACTTAAATTTAGCCTACACGCACGATTATTAAGGTTCTAGTGCATAGTAAGTACACGCGATAAATCATATAACTTCAGATACAAATATCAAAATGGATGACATTTAGTTGGAAACTTTACAAAGCAAGGCATGGCTTTAAAAAGGAGGACTATCGTTCTTAAAGAAGTACGGCTGGCCACATTAATTAAGAGCTAAGTGCACTAATGTGCTTTTACGCGTAAGCAAAAACTGCCCATAAGATGAGACCTATTTAAATACTTCACTTTAGTAGAAATCTGAACTGTGATCCCTTTAAGTAAAGGCTGAACAAGGATTAGAAAATATATATAATTTGTTGCAAGAAAATTCTAATTTTTAGATATCTTTTCTTTGCGTTCCACCGCAAATTTCCTTTTGATTTCGATCTATTCCGAAGCATTTTGCGTCTATACCGTACGTCTAAGAATTCATTAGTTTTGAGTGGACTATCAACTAAGTACATAATTCTGAGGATTCCACAGCAAATCGAATTCCATAATAAGTGAATGAAAGTTTTTTTATTCTTTAAACAACTTTTAACTTTTTTTTTAACAATTGATATTCCCTTTTTCAGTGGTTTTGAATACTGTACGCCAAGGATGTATGCAAGTAAGTATGACAATCAACAGGACTCTACACTATGGTTGCACAGTAAGGTAATTAATGAAGAAAGAGACCCAACGAATATACGTTTGTAGTTGCAGTTAAAGAAAACACATGAAAAGACACGAGTTTTTTTGAATTCGAAAAAATGTAAATATTTCAAAAACGGTGACACTTTTACCTGAAATTTTTTTGTTTATCAGTGAGCTCACCCCCCACCTACCTTCCTCTAAAGTTTGGCACGTTACTTTTGGGACACCCTGTATGTACTCAGACAGCCAGTCGGTCCTTACGGTTCTTGACTCTGTCACTATTAATTCGGAGACAGTTGCCAACTGCCGCAAATCACTTCAAGTAATGACAGAGCAGTCCGCTTTGCACTCGGTATTTGTACCGGGGCACAGTGACATACCAGGAAATGAGAAGGCAGACGAGCTTGCAAGAGGAGGTACCTCCATTCCACTTTCACATGGCCTGGGAAAGGATAGGTATGCCACTCGCTTCCTGCAAGCCCTTCCTTGAAGAAGCGGCCACCAGATGAGAGCGCACTGAAAACTGTAATTCAACGAAGCTTACTGGCCTAAATGGAATATACGAAGATCAAGAGAACTTCTTACTCTCAATTGAGGCGATATGTGACTGGCCATTGGCCTGCTCTCAGGACATATCCTGATAGGAAGGCGGGCAGAACGCTTCGGGGTCAGTCTCAATGGCTAATGCAAGAGCTGCCACGACGAAGAAGAGCCTGAGCGAATTAGGTACTTACTCTGCGATTGCCCTGCACTATGCAGGAAAAGACAGAAATTTCTAGGTATAGATTTTTTAGATGATCTAAGCTCAACTGCTAAGTTTTGAATGCGGTAGCTGATAAGCTTCGTAGACTCCACGAATTGGCTTAAAGAATAGGGATTTTGGATCCATATAGTATCACAATGGGTCCTGACTGGCCCTAAGTGTGCTGGCAACCTCTAAGCCTGGCAGCAACTTCAACCTAACCTAACCTATATATATTCCGCAAATACCTCGCAATATTTATTTAGCTTGTCACATCTTTCTTGCCAAACGCTAACTGGGTTGCTAAAGTAGCTAAAAGGAAACTTTACCCGAATTGAGTCTTCGAAGCTCATATTGGACAGTCGGCCAGCGCTGTGATCACTCAATGGATGATTACTCAAAAACACAATGGACGCTTACTGAATTGTACCAAAAATTATTGAAATAAGAATAACATTTTAATAGATTAGAAGCAGTAGGGAATGAAGGATTGATATGAACACATAAATAATCTTCGTTTACATTTTGCACCATGGTTTGCATAAGATTTTTAACAGATATTTATTCGGTGTAACTCTGTGGCACTTGGGGCTGTTTGGCAAAGATGTGCGACTTTTTTACTAGTTGATGTGCACAATATTTTCAGGCTTGCCAAAGGGCACCCTCGAAATCCTTTTAGATATTACTAGGGACACTCCTTCTTTCGCCAACACTTTAGTAAAGGTGATCTTTCTGAAATACAGTACACATATGTACATACATATTTAGATAAGTGTGGATGTGTTGCTGTCGAACCTTACCCAACAAGTTAAGTTCATAACTGTAAAAATTATTATTTTTTTCTTGTGTCACCGAATAAAAAAAAAAAACAGTTGTTCCGAAATCACCCTCCATCATGTTCAAAAAGGATTACAATTTCTGCCGCGTGCACGGAATCAAATCTGGCAATGTAAGCGCATAATTATGGAATTGTTTACACAAGAAAGTGTGTGATCACGTGTTAGAGCGATTCTCAAGGGGAGCATGGCGTATTATTTAGATAAATGAAAAACATATTGAAATAGATGAGCAATTGCATATTACAAAACATCGTACACACATATAATAATAAGTTTATCCGAGTCTGGAGTAAAAGGTTTGAGGGTTAAATGTGCATAATTTCTCACGTTCCTTAGGTGAGATAGTTTTAAATATATAGATACCTACTACATACATACATACATACACAAATAGTATTCAAGCAGGTCAGCATGAATACTTCTTAATGTTAAACGCATAATGTGCATAAAAATACGTACATACATAAGTATGTTTGTATAATATTGCCAATCCACAAAATCAATCAATAATCGCGTGAACAAATATTTTCACTGACATTAGCAACAAGACGCCATTTAAACAGAAGTCAAACAAAACATTTATTATAAAAAGAAATGCAAAAATTATTCTTTATTAGTTTTTGCTATCAACTCACTTGAAGGCTGCAATAAAAATTACATCTACTTACACACACATATGAACATAGTACAAACGTGTACTTGTCTATACGTATTTGTATTCTTATAAAAATAACCATTTTACATCGTAAATTATTAATTATGGCTGTCGATCGCTGAGTGATGTTTACTCTTGTCATTGCATCTAATTTTGTTATTTTTATG
>NW_016170564.1:0-15623 GCF_001687245.7 Rhagoletis zephyria
GCTTAGTTTCAGAATACATTACAGGATATTATGCCAGGAAGATTTTTTCTCATAAAATAGACTTAATATGTAGGAACGTGTACTTCATGTAAATAAAAAAAAATATGAGTAGTGTGCATATTCAATGTACATACTTAGAAATCAAGAAATATAGAGGCGCAATCTTGTTTACGTACGAATCGAAAATTTTAAATTTTTGTATAGAAAATGATAGGAAAATTTCACGATTTTCGATTCGTACGAAAACAAGAATACTTCACGAAAACAGTTTATAAGAAACTAGCCCGTCTCGTACGTGCGAGGTAGGAATGTTAATCGCGGACTTTTTTAGGTCTCGAAAATCCCGGGATACTCGACAAATTTCGTTAACTGTATAAATGATAATTCAATAAATATCCTTAACTTGATAAATTTCATCAACATGACGAATTCGACTTTTATAAAGTTGCATTTCAAATACGAAGTAAAAAAATGCGAGAAAACTACTCAAATTGAACAGGTTGCAACAAAAATTGTACAAAATAGTGCTAGTTTTGCTACTTTACCTAATCAAAGGCTAAAAATAGTATAAAATGTAAAAAAATATGCACTGACTTGCCCTCGAACCCGAAACCTACTGAACGAAAGTTTACAGCTTTACCTACTACATACATACGGTGGCATTCTTACCGACACTATCCTAATTAACAATAGTAATTTAAAATGAATTCACGAAGAACATATAATTTGGAAGAAGTAATTTTCTATGAATTCAGTTCAAGTTCAGTTTTCTATGGAATTTTCTTCGTCTGTTTTACACTTTATTTAGTCTAAAAACCCTGCACAGAGACAATCATCTTGTTTCTATTGGTCATATTTTCTCTGTGTAGCGAGTTCTCAAATGCATTATTTTAATTAAGCAATTACTTTGCAATAAAGCGCCAATATTTTTTGTCACTTTGCATACTACGAAACGCAGCTTGTTTTATTTATTTCACTGCGGCTATGGTGCTATTGTTTTCGAGGGCTCGCAGCACATAAAATCGACATTGTGAAATTCATTTAAATGCAAATTAATTTCACCCATTTTCAACGGCCCGGGGCTTGGTAAAGCTCGGAGAAGATATGCCAAGCAAAGTCAAAAAAAAATAAAAAATCGGCCGAAAAAGTAATCAACCAACAACAAAGTAGCAAAACCGGTGTAAAAAAGTAGGTATGATTAAATCGTGGAAAACACAATCACGGCAACGACTATCTACCATAGGCGATTAAAAAGCTTGCGCACACAGCAACAGCAACACATACAGGCAGCTGTTTAAAACATACAACATATTACATATAACTGTGGTCATAAGTAATAACCGCCTAATTCGAAAAACCTCAATTCGAAGATAAAAAACGTTTTAAACATTTGGATTGTAATATTATTAGTCTTATGGGGAAACCAAAATATTTACGCCTATAATTTTTAAAGTAGCCTAGCTGGCGAGATGGGGATTTCAAATAGGCATGGCGAATAGTGGTTGCAGAATACGATAGCATATATAAGTCCATTCTTTCTTAAGTCGACTTAAGCGGTTATTGCTTGTGACCACAGATATACATACATATATACATAGTCCAGTGAGTGAAAGACTCCCACCACAGCGAAAACCATAATAAAATACATTCAAAAAGTTAAAACAAAAATGGACAACAGGATCATTCGAGCGTAACACTGAGCCGATGATGGGGGCGGCATAAAAAACACAATACATAGACTATCTACCCCACATCAAGCTTATCCCTAATTCCTCTCAACAACCAACCAGCTACAGCAGCAACATCGCACAAAAGCCATTCAAACTTTTTCACTTTTCATATAAATTTTTAATCCATTTTCGCATAGCAAACAATAAACAAAGCGTAGTATGCTATAAAAAATATACGCAACACCCCAGAGCGGGTCAACCGACACCGGGTGACAGAGGGACGCGGGATGCAGTTAAAAAGTTAAAATGTCACACTGGCCGGAACAGCCATCAAATGCGTAAAAATTTTTGAAAAGGATTGTGTTGTACTTTTGTTTTTGTTTTGCTTTTGTTCGTGCGTCCGTCCGCCTCCGTCCGTCCGCCTTAATCTTATTACGAAACTTTTGCGCACAATATGTTTTCTTATGAACGGGAAATTGAGGAGCTAAATTCGTGGCTGGCATGGAGAGGGCCACAGAGCGAAAGGGCGAGTCATTGAGTTACTTAATGAATAGCGAAGCTGATAAGAACGTGTTTAGAAATTAGAAAGACAAAATGTTGGATTATAAGATTATCAAATGGATTGGGTGGGTGGTGAGGTGGCATTTGAAAAGGGTAGCACATAACAGAAACTTTTAATTTTAATTGGTGATAAAATTTATAGTGCACTGGAGTTACAAGAGGATTTGAAGTTTTGTTTTGAGGACTGATATGCGGCTATGACACTCGTTTTCAAACTGCATTATGGAGTTGGAAAGGCACTTGGGAGTTGAAAGTAAGGAATGTGTGTATAGTCAATGACAAAGAATAAAGAGCGTTGTTAGCCTTTTACTTTCTATTGGCATTGGAATGGAATTTAAACAATGTTAAGTGGGATGAAGGAAGATTTCAATGTGTAATTCCGGGCCTACAAAAAGCAAAAATAAGATTAGAAAGTAAGTCAAATAAAGGTTAGCGTTTTTGGTTCTAATTTCTAAAATTCTTTCTTGTGACCATTTCGAGCGTTTAATAAGATTAAGACAACGTTTTTTGTCATTACAACTTAACTGTCTTTCATACATTTCCAGGGAATTTCGTATCCATAAAACGTAAAGCGGAGAAGTATTTGTAAATTAAGAGCCGTCTTCTCAAGTAGGTTTAAAAATTTATTTGCCCTTCAAATATATTTTTTAGAACAAAATTGTGAAAAGGTTGTTAATATTAATATTATGACAATCTCGACACGATAGCATTCAGACGATTATCGTCATAGTTGTGTTCGAAGGTCATTTAGAACTTAAAAAAGGCACTTCGGATAAAAAAAATTAAAACAAAGGTAACGCATTTTTATACGCAGAATGCCACTATGTGGTAAAAGCTCTGTATTCCATTAATGTGGACTTTCGGTCAATTTCCGACATTGTAGTACATATATGTTTTTGTCTTTTCAATAAACAACATTTTCCTCCCTTCAATAAGGGGTTGATGGGTGGTCTAGGATACCCTGTATAGCCAAATCCTTGTAAAATGTTGGTGGTTTACTCTCCGCACAGATCTTTCGACATTGGCCCATACTTCTTTAGCTGAGTTACAACAGCCTGTTACCTCGTCCTCTAGCCATTTTGATGCGTCGCCTTTTTGCGTTAAGTTCAAACGAATCTCTACGAATGACTTTTGTTACATTTAAAAGCGTCCGCAGGTCTTGACGTCCGGTGCCCAGCACCCAAACACCACCGGTCTTGCACTTGCGACAGTCTTCCCATCTCTCCTGAAATTAAACCGCCTTTTACGCCACTTTGCAATGCAAGGCATCAGAATTAACTATAGTTATACGTTTTGCAGGAATCGGAAAAATCAAAAAAAAAACAGTGGCCCGTGCTCATATACCCCGTAGTTTTGTATGTAACGTATACGCCTCGTAGCACCATACACAATGTTAACTCGTATTAGCTTAAAAGCCATATAATTAAAAAGTAATTAAATATTGGCGTGAAAGATTTTTACGTAGTATTCCCTATGAACATACAAGTATATGGAATCTAAATATTTCATTCTTGAAATAAGAATTTTTTACTCAAATCAAATTGAATGCTTCTTTCTTCTGAGTACGAGTATTTTGTATTAAGAAACATTATATCGTCGCTGGAATAATGAAATAGTGTAACATGAAAAGTATAGTTTTGAGAAAAACGAATTGGAAGTTTTTATAAACCATTACAAACCATACAAATACAAATTCGTTTTTCAGGAATAAATTAGTGAGCCAAAGAGATATTTAAGAAAACTAAAGATTTTTATAATAGACTAAAGGATTGTCTATCCAATCGTGCAATTATCGAATAATAGTGTATGTGGCATTTACACTGTTTCTTTATTCGAGCGACGATATAGAAAAAGGTTATACTTCGACTTAGAATGGTAATGATATACATACTTAATTTTTAAGTGTGGATGATCTTAATTCCAGTATTTGGTACTCAGAAATATCATACTTATTATATGATTTGTTTTCTCTATTTTAATATTTTCACTCGTGGTACCGATTTTAAGTTCTGAAATGCTAAGATCGAGTACGAAGAACTTTATTCTTTCTATGTATTACTTTCTTCATGTAGATATACATATATCTGTGTTCTTATGGAATAGTACCTTATATCGATTGGCTGGCTTTAGTATAATGCGGCATGCGAAGCATACGATTGCGAGTGAGTCGCAGGCGCCGAGCCTTTGAAGAACTTTTGGCAAATAAATGTGGTACAAATAGTTCCGATACTAGCAAGTCAATATTCTTATTAAGTTTTATCAAAAAATTCCGCATTATACTAAAGACAGCCTCCGGACATAAGTTACTATTCCATACGAATACAGATATACATACATATGCATTTCGAGTGTGTCATTAAAATTTGTAAAAATGGAATTTTAGCTTCTCCAGACATATTCACATTTTAATCAATGAAATTTTTTTCGTTTGTGACTCACTAGTTTTATTACACTAGATTCGTTCGTTTTAACAAGGAGAACATTCTCACCGTTTAATTTTAATATCTTGAAGTATCTTAAATTATTAAAATTAGAAACATCGGGACAGATATTCTGCATGCTGCCATTTTTTTTAATGTGGTGGCATACTCATGAAAAATTCACATATATGTTTTATTTTATGCCAACTTCCATCGTCTCTAATACGAATATTCTATTTGAAGACTTTCCAAAGTTATTTAACATAAACCACCTATATTTTTTCGAGTGACAATAAAAAAGTGTAATTTCGGTTTTTTCACTTAGAAAACCTTTTTAAGACTAAAATTGTTCAAATACTCCCGAAACTCGTATGGCCTCATTCACAAAATATAAAATAGATTTAAAGAGCATTGAAATACTTATTTTATGTTATCATCTATATATTAATACGCTAACGAAATGCCATACAAATCTATTCCTCCCTACTGCTCCTATGTTTCTCAACCGATTTGAATGATTTTTCTTTTGTTCGAAAGGTATTTCAAAGGGGAGGTGCGCATTTTGTTTGTTTTTTCAGTAGGTTGAGTAGGAGTGGAGTTATTCCGAAAAACTTCATTTATGGTCCGATTTGCTTCAAATTCAAAATACGTATTACTAACATCAAGAGAAATACACCTGCAAAAAATGGACCCGAGAGGTGGCTCCAGAGCCGAGTTATTCCAATTTCTGTATAAGCCTATGAATGCCTGCTTTGGTTTCATCATCTACTATATAATATTAATACGCTAACGAGCACACATGGCGTATGAGTAATGTGGTGAAGTTGAGGGATTTTTGTTGAGCGCTAAGATCATGATAAATGTCCACACGTTACTCATTCTAGGAAACTAATTAACACCTTAGATTTTCAAACACACACACATACATATGTACATATCTCCTAGGATGTTCGTTATTTCCAAAATTGGAATGGTAGTAAGACTTGAAAAACTATAACATCCACGATGGTGTTCATTTTTAATCTTGAATAACTTTCGTAGGAGTAAATTTATCGAAAAATCACTGTTATCCCTTATTGTAGAATGTACAATTCTCTCTTCAAATATATGTTACTCATAGCTATACCCTTATTTGTTTCAGAGAAAAAAATGCAATTATCCAAAAATCCTATTTTATTTACATTGGAAATGTAATATTTTTTCGGCAGGATTTATTTTTAAAATTAAAAGTTTTTGGATAGAATATTTTTAAGAGCAAAATCTAAACATTCATGGGCGGGAGCAAAAAAAGAAAAGGGAAATAATGCACAAACTAATGTACTTATGTAGACAAAGGTGTAAAAAGCAAGGAAGTTTTATCACTCCCACCGTTAGAAAGTAATGGCGTTTTATTTTCTACTGAAAAATGTTGCCTTTTCAGCGCCCTCTACGCGCAAATTGTAAGGAAAGGGCAATGAGAAGGCAGCATTTTTTGTAGAAAAGAAAACGTCATAAGTACATATGTATTATTACAAAATCCTCAGTTCGTCAAATCTAGGCTATTGGCGATATTATTTATGTTATTTATTAGCGAAAGTTGATGTTCTTTTCTTCGGTTTAATTTCGAAAACTACTGAGGTGATTTAGATCAGACCTTTTTATGCGACCTGTATATACAGAGGGAGGGATAATTGATAATTAGAAACAACATTAGACAAAACGTCATTAACCCACTTATTTGATTTTAATACCATCAAATATTTTTCTTAGCGGTGGCATGCCTTTTGGTGGTTTTAATAACTGTGTGCCACAATATTTCTAGCTTTTAACATTAGCCAGAAAGATGGGCAAGAGATGCTGATGGGCTTCAAAATCGTCAGAAGCAAAATGAGAGTGTGCGTGAAAATAGTGAAGTGGTCGAATTTCGACAACGGGGCGATACTAGTTCTACTTAAACTGCAATTTTCCGACAGGTGGCAACTGTCTATTTTTTTAATTCTTTATTTTAAGTTAGACTTCTAGAAATACTCCGTGAAAACTGCATTCAATTCCATAAATTAGTTTTCGAGAGATGCGCCCACCAACATACAGACAGACAGAGAGGCAGACTGACAAAAATGTTGATTTGGCTTCTGTTGCTCTACTGTACGTACGTACAGACATCTGCTGATATAAATTTTATTATATGTAAATAGATTTTCAGGACTAAAGAGGCACATCAATCCCTTAAGTATTTTATCAGATTAGTGAGTTGTCAAAGCAGTTTGTGAGGTACTTGATTCGACGTTTATTGTTCTCTCTTTCTTCATTACTTTCCATTTATACGTTTTGATTTTCGGCTCATGTATTATGCAATGCAAAGGAAACATGTAAATGTATGCCTGCATTCTTAAATTTTCAATCATTTAATTTTTGGCCTAGTTATTTCCATCCATCCGCCTCGCTGAGATTTCCATTTTTATTGATTAATTGTTGATGACAGCTCAAGTTGTTAATTGAAAAAAATAAATACCATCTCAGTCTCGTCTCCTTGGCCCAGTCCCAATTAACCCAAAATTTATACGAACACATATACATACAGACATTCTTCGTATGGAGAACGAAAACTTTACTCTACTTAGAAGAAAAAAACCTGCAGAAAATCTGACTAGCTCAGAACTAGCGTAGAACTAGGCCTTTTGCTGACAGTACTAAGCAGTTCTAGTTAAATACCCAAGCAATGCTTTCAACTGTCCAGTTTTACACGGCAATGTCATTGTCAGAGGCAATTGTCGCCCAGTGTATTACTTTGCAACTGGTTTTTAACCGGTTCCGTTTTGGACAGTTTTTGTTACATATTACCGCAATTTGAACTCGCGACCAACGATACTTGATTCGGAGGTTTTCTCGCTGAGCTACTTTCATATTGTACGAGAAGTGAGAATTTGCAAACTTACACCGCAAGTTTCAACACTCCCGCTCTGCAGCCGTTTTGCACCAGCTCAAAGATAGTTCTGAAATATGTAGTTCGGAACTAGCGCTTTGCCAGACTGTCTCTAAATTTTACTGCAGGGCGTGCGCGAGCAAGTGTGTGTGTGTGTGTGTTTATGCAGCGGAAATATCTTGATTAGGACAAATGAACTGAGCAGGGGTTTCCAAGTAATTTTGTTTACTTAAGCGTAAAAGCGTCAAAACAAATTGAGTAAAATATTGGCTTAGCTCGCAGGACTACAGCAAAGTTATAGGAATAAGGTGAGAGGCATCAGTACACATGTAAAGGCTTTTGAATGGAGCTCACGTACGCTATTATAAATAAGTGACGCCCATAATATAATTGAATTTTTCTAATCAATTTGAACGGCAGCGGCGGCGTTAAGGCTATGGCAACCCGTTCGCCAACGCAACAAACAATATNGACGTACACTATTATAAATAAGTGACGCCCATAATATAATTGAATTTTTCTAATCAATTTGAACGGCAGAGGCGGCGCTAAGGCTATGGCAACCCGTTCGCCAACCCAACAAACAATATGTTTTGGCATGCCTTTGAAAGTACTCTTATGTGTAGCACATGTGTGTGTGTGTGCGCATATGTGAGTGTGATTGCTATTTCACAGAAATTTTTCACCCACTTGTCAAGCAGACCACCCGACCACCCGACCGCCCGACCCCCCGACCTTGTGGGCCCGACGCCTGAAAGTGCGCTAAATCAATGAAATCAAGAAAAGTCACCGGAAAGCAAGCCGAAGTAAATTTCATATAGCGCTGAATGATTTATTTCATTTCCTGTGTGGCGGCGCTCTTTCGTGTGTTTTTTTTTCCTATCTACTCTCCTCCCCTGTGCTGCTGTTTGATTTCTTTTTCGGCATTTTTCTTCACTTCATCGCTGCTCGTTGCCAACTTCCGGGTAAAGGGTATAACACCAAGTAAATGCTTGAGCTCGAAAGAAAGTAATGCGCGCGAGCGATCGACTGAGCAAAGAAATTAATAGTATGAATGTGTAAGTGTTAAAGGCAGCGGCAGCGTTGTTGAATTGTGGGTTACTGCCTGGGGAGCGGCAGCCAGCCAGCCAGCCACATCAGCACTTTTCGCCAGATAAATTTTGCTTGATAAAAACTTGGCGTATAAGAAAGAAAGAAAGAGGCGAAAGCAAACAAGAAAAAAAAATACAAAAACAAATTGAAAATGATTCTCTAAGAAATAGTGCGGAAAAACTGGCAAGGTCTTATTGGGCCTCCAAGGCTGCCGTGTATTTTTTGCTACAAGAACAAATCATGCAGAAGCAAGCTACATAGGTACACTTATGCAATGTTGTACTACTAAAAACACAATCAAAAAAAAAGGGTGGCAACACTTACATAGGTCGTGTAAGTTCGGGTGCTTGTGTTTGTTTAGCCTCTGGTGGATCGCGCTCGTGTAATAATTTGCCAATTCGATTTTATGCCAGAACAAACACGGAAGTGCAAACTGACGCACATACCAACATTGTGTGCATGCAAGTGATTATGTGTGTGTGAATGTTCAACGATAATGTATGTTCGTGCTGCCATATGGTTCGTACAAAAAGCTGTTTAGAAAATCTAGAAAAAATTGGAAACAGTTTTTTGTCGTTATCGATATAAGTATCGGCAGAGTTATCGATATTTTTATTGATATCTATAGTTTTATCTTTATCGACATTGCTTTTTTTATTTTGACTTGTATCTTCATACACACCAACGTTATAGAAAGTTATTATATATATACATATATTTAGTTATCGATTTTTCAAGCTTCGTTACCACCTTCATTATTCTTCAAACACTTAACACGTTAAAAGCATACAAAACCGAAATCCGAGGAAATTAAGACAAATAGCGATATAAGTAATTACCAAAAATCTGGCTACCCCGGCGGCAGCCAGCTGATGCCAAAACGTGTAACGGAGCTATAACTACAACAACATTTTGAACGATAAGAAAAACTGAAAAGTGCCACAAAACATGTGAAATTGTTAGACAAATACAACGACAAAAAAAATGCTGAAATGTCAGGCAAAGTAATGATTTACGGCAGTTAGAGCACAAGACATGGGACCAAAGCGGCAAAGCAGCAGAGGAGCATAATAAGCAAAGGCGTCGTTAGCATGCAGAATGGAATAGGCAAGTTTATATTGCAGTTTATTTGGTAAACACACTTGTATTTGTATATTTTGGTGAGCGTGTGAGAGTGCCCCTTGATATTTAATATAACTAAAATTCAGCCTGTGGAGTTCATATGTTCGGATAAGACATAAATATTGATAAACCGCGACAAATTTGCGTATATGGAAAGGATAAGAAAATAGGCAAACAAATAAATAAATAAATAAATAACGAAACAAGAAAGGTAAATAACTTTGAGCAACTTCTGCAGAATGTTTGTTACTTCTTTGCTGTTGCCATATTAAAAAAAATCATTGCCTATTTTCTCGCCAACTTTCAATGAAAGACAAATAAAGCGCTATTTTCGAAAAGCATACACGCTCGCGCTTTCGTACTCAAACAAGCCTATGGGCGTTACTTACATATACATACGTACGTACATATAACTCACCAATTGTTTGGATCTCTGTGCTTTACAGTAACGTCAGTAACGTCTCTGCGCAAACGAAAATTTAATGCGAAATTTCAGCCATCAATAAATTATTGGGCAGTAATCCTTTGATTTGCTACTTTCGTGCAACAATTTGTGCCGCTGGCCAGCTGCACGCTGTGCTGTGTGAGTGAGAGTAGGAGATGGGGGAGGGAGTGAGTGACATGGATTACAGCGACTTCGGCTTCAATTCCAAACATGGACAAGTTTTTGCTGGTTATTGATGTTGTACTTTGTGATTACATACATGGCATCGCAGAGGAGAGTAAATGTGTAGTTTCTCACAGTAAGCACTCATTTCGAAGGGATATGTGTTTACGCTCCATTAAGATCTGTGACTTTTCAGCTTTACAGGCGTTTTTTCTTGGCAGGTGGGGAAGAAGGATTTTTCGGGTAGGTTATTAGTTAGGAGTATATTTGGAAGAAACAATCAGCGTTTAAAAGGGATAGAGAGATAGCTAGCAAATTTGGGAATATGTAATGGAAAGGTCAACGCACTGATAGTGTTCGGCATGTGAATTGTACGTCATCTTATTAAGCGTAAAGGCTTTCGTTTTGACTAAATAAGGGTTGTTCATTTAAATCCCTAAATACTCGAAAATAAATTTGAGGGTGTGTGCGAGTTTATTGCATTCATAGAATGAAGAATTAGAAGGAAGGTTTGTGATTAGATGCGGTTGTGGTCGATGAGTACTAGCGTTGCGTACATATCTCAATAAACTACAAGTATTTTTCTTCTCTTCCCAGCCCTTGAATTGAGTTGTAGTGAGGAGAAAGATTGAAATTGTAGTATTCGGTGAGGAATTTTTAAGAACGCTGCCTTAAAATTCACTACTCAAAAAAATTAAGAGGTTAAAAATAAGTTAAATAAACAGGCTACCGGTTATATTGGTCGGCCTAACTGAGAAAAAAGTTTTCAAACCCACGGGCCAAATCGCTTATCGAACTTTAGCCGAGAACTATCAACTTTAGTGTTTTAAAGCTTAAAAATTCTTTTTTTAAGTCGTAATACGATGCTTTCTCACCGAAATACAGCCTGTCAAAAATTATCGAACAATTTAAAATTTTTTTTGCCCCCTTAATTTTTTTTTGAGTAGTTTTGCCTACATTGCACTATGGACTGGCGACTACTATTCTTCTGGCCAAAAGTCGAGAAGTAACCAAATTGTCGCTGATTCCAAGTTGTAAGTTGATGGCAAGCTTTTTAAGTTCAAAATCGCGAATCCAATATGGCGGCCAAATTTTGTGCTTTTTTCTTTTTTAGTCAAAAACTTATATATAAGAGGGATTTTTGAGGTCACTGATTTCGGATCCGATTTCAGATTTTTGAAATTCAAAATGGCGGATCCAATATGGCGGCCAAATTTTATAAATTATTCCCTTTTCACCATAAGCTCATATAAATGGAAGGGTTTCGAGGTTACTGATTTCGAATCTGATGTCAGATTTTTGAAATTCAAATGGCGGATCCAATATGGCGGCGAAATTTTATAATTTGTTTCTTCTGCACCAAATTCTTATAAACATATAAGGGTTTTTCATTTCTACATTCCATTCTCTTTTTTGAAGTATTTTTTATCATTCAAAGACTTATTCCAATTCCGAACTAAAAGAATGCTGACTATGAATAACATTTTTTTAACTTTTTTAGAAATATTAACTTTAACAGCTAATAACTACGGATAGAAGGTACTGTGTATGTACATATGTGTGTGTTGTCACCGCTCTGCATAGCAGATGTGAACAGTCAAATACGTGCGTAATAAATTTTGTATGAAAATATTATTTTTAAATACGAAGATCTTTAAACGATTATCAAATATAAAGTATTAATTTTTACTATGCATTATTTCACGCAGTGTAAGTAAACATTTTTCTTCTTTACGTGGACGCTCACTTACAACTGGTGAAACCCTATTTCTTTTGTACGCCAACGTAGACCCCCGTCGAGTGTGCCGTGGACCCCTGGGGGTCCACCTGGACAACTTTGGTATTCACTGATAAGATACTGCTGCAAAGTGTTGTTTTAAGGATTTTCTTAAGAAATATTTTCATTTGCGACTTATTGATTAAGACATAAATTATGTCCTTTTTAGTAATGCATATCAGCAAACGTATTTTTGCCTAAATATTTCTTACGTTGAATGCATGAGCATAAATTTGTGCCTTAATGCACATACACATGTACACAACCAGCTTTGAATGAAACGCTTACATTGTACAATGGCAGGACTTAAACGCTTATCACCGGAGCCAACACTACTGAATGGCAATTTATTTCGGTTTTATGGCAATCAAAGTGAGTCAAGCAACAGCAGGCTGTCCACTTACCCCGCCTGCGGCTGATTCACTTGCCAAGCAAAGCCAAACAGTCACTTGCCAACTTAACANGGGGGGGTTGCCAGTTGTTGCTGTTTTTACCACAGCTGTTGCCGTTAAAGGCCAGCGACCGATTCGATCTCATGCATTTTCTTCCCCCCATTCCCTTTACTCTGCCAAGTCAACTCAGTTCACTGGGCAGTCTATTTTCGTGTGGACGTGTGTGCCTGTGCGTCCGAAATATCATTTAGTATGCGTAGCTGTGGCCCAAAATAATTATCCAACGCATTTCCGGACGAAACTCCTCTCTATCAGCACCAAAGGGACAACAAAAAGGTGTACGGTGACATTAAGGTAGATACACATTTACATAGTAAACAAACGCACACACAGTCACACCCAGGAGGCTCTTTCGGACGCTCAGGAGCGTGATAGCTTTTCAGCAAGAATGTGAAAATAAAACGAAAATAAAAAAAAAAACAACTGCCAGCATCAGCAATAATAGGCAATAAATTATCGGATATTATTGCTGTTATACATATATGTTGTTGTTGCTGTTGATGAGAGATTTCACACAGAAAATAATTCGAAAAATGTAGAGCTTCGATTAAGATGAATGCATAGGGGAACAGCCGCAAGTTGAAAGGATTGTCGGCAGAAGCAATTCCAGGAAGACAAGTGTATGTGTGTGTTTGTGAACCTTTTGATATAGTCACACGAGATGACAACGTTCGCCGTTCGGGCTGATTTGAGCGTAACCACTCGCACNGTGTTTGTGAACCTTTTGATATAGTCACACGAGATGACAACGTTCGCCGTATAGAAATAAAATGCGAAAATGATTGTCATTAACCAAAGCATATGACGGAAGGCGCCATTAACTATTAACATTTTGACGCCGCCGCCGCCGTCGCCTCCGCCGCCCGAGTGAGTGCAAAATTTCAATGCTTAAAAGCAACCGGAAGCGGATGTGCGCCGCAACAACATAAAAGCCAGAAAATGTAAAATTAAATTTACAAATCTACGCTGAGCGCTTCCACGCGAAGTTCGCTCCCTCGCTAGGGCCCTCTTAGCAGCGCTGGATTACGCGCCAGCCAACCAACTGAGCGTGGAAGTAACAAGCCGAAATGCTGCTAGTTTTCAATGTCGCACAACGTGAGTGGGGGCGGAGAGGGCTGAGTTGAGCGTAACCACTCACATGCCGCACTGCTTGCGCTGCCTTGGCAAACGCTTCCGATTGGTAAAATGCAACAGCAACGATTTCCAGCAATCAGCAGCAAATGTTATGTTGCTTAAGCGTGCGCTGACAAAAAATTCACAAAAATCCTTTTCGCAAACGCAGTGATATTTTGCGAAATAGCAACACCAACAACAAGGACAACTCAAGCAGCTACAGCATCAATTTGGCTTACTGGACTGCTGACAAAGCTCAAAACGAATGGCGAATTTCGCTGAAGTAAGCGGATTTTCGTGCAGCTTATTTTTACCTTTTTGTTTTTTTTTTTTTTTGAATATTCCGCATTATTTCCATTTTTCCGCGTTCTTTGTATTCGCAATGCTTTTAATGGGAAATCCGCACACATTTATCATTATTCGATTCAATTAATGGATGAAGACGATTCAGCAAAGTAGGATTGTTCGAAAGTGTGTGAGTCAGCGCCTGTGTGTTGCGTTTTTATGTACACTCAGAAAAAAGTCTGGTAAATTTATTTCTGCCAATACATGATTTGATGATGATGGTTACCAAAACGTGTGTCGAGCGAAATATTTTAGCTGATTGCTAGTGTATATGCTTGACTAATGGCGTTANTGGTAAATTTATTTCTGCCAATACATGATTTGATGATGATGGTTACCAAATCGTGTGTCGAGCGAAATATTTTAGCTGATTGCTAGTGTATATGCTTGACTAATGGCGTTTTCTTTTCTACCGAAATATGTTGCCTACTACATGTCCGCATTGCACAAATATTAAGTACAGGCGAATGCCTCCAATTGAGAGAATAGTCAATAGTTTAACCCTACATAGTAAAAACGAGGAGTGCCGTTTGTCTTACTTACTTAGCCACCAAGTTTAAGTACGCTTGAATCAAATCAGAGGCATCTGATTATCCGCACATCTATTCCTCTCCGTCCGGCATTACTGATATGTCCTGATAGCACTAGCTATTTCGTGGAGCATTTTCAACAGAACGCATGTTGCGTTATATCATGCATATTGTCTGGATTCTGCATAGTATAACCTAATACGGCGTTTCGACGATTTGTAATTCGCTCTCTCATTCGTCATTCGCCTTGCCAATTACTTTCCGAATTACGTAATTCGCCATACAAAATTTTGAGAGCGAATAATGAATCGTGGACACATCGTATAAGACACATACATATATTCTGCCAAGGAACTGGTTATAGGCTTTATCGTTATCAGAAATGAAGAAGAGAATCTTGCGTCTCCCACTACTATTTATAACTCAGTCTCGGGAGTTTCTTTATGCGACTCGTATCTCAGAAACAAAGCATACAAGTTCAAAAAATTGTGTATGTATATGTAAGTGATACCGTTAAAATAAAGAGAAAGTATAGAAATCAAAATGGGATAAGAAAAGGTAGGCCACTTATAACTTCTGAGAACCAATTTATACTAGAAAGTTTGATTTTCTTCATTCATCGAAAGTTTTCACCAAAAAGTATCCGCGGAGCATAAAAGTATATTAGACATCTGTACATTCAACCCGAAATTTCGATTACTAAACATTTTTCGTAGATTTTGTGTACGTTTCTCTTGTTTTAACTAAAACGTATGGCAAATTTTTTTATCCTGCCATGCTTCAGAAATTCAAAAACTTTTTTTTTAAATTTATCCTTCTACCGACAATTTAATTAAATTCATTTCTTTTAATCAACTTCTTGCAGATGTAGCAAAAGCAAACGCTACTTTTAATATTCTCACTAAACCCAAAACAAACTTCAATACCCACTTAGGCGCTCCGTTCAACAGCCACCGCCATCTCAAGTTTAGCAATAAATCTCACTTATCGCCGTATTCATAATCAAATCTATGCCATGTTGTTTGGTCAAGT
>NW_016170565.1:0-15622 GCF_001687245.7 Rhagoletis zephyria
ACCCTCTATCTCGCGCCGATCTCTATTGTGAACACTTTTTTGAGTAACTGTATGTATGAGATTCAATGCCTGTTGTTACATGGTTAAGTGATTCATTTAAGCTTGCCGAAAAGAAATAACCTATGACATAGACACATATGTAAGTATGTATATAAGGGAGAAGCTAAATCATCATATATTCGCATATGGTTACATAACAATATTAGGGCAGGCGTTTGCTTCTTTAATCATTCGTTTTTTGCATACCTATCTGATGTTTCTTTAGCTCGTTACACAAATTGCGCTGTTGTTGTTGGTGCTCTGTTTTTATTGTCATTGTCGCAGTTAGCAAAATGTGTTTGCATGTTTACTCAATTCAAGTGTCAGACAGTACTAAATTGATTCATTCAGGTGGCACACTACAAAACTGCTGAAGCTGCTCACCTTCATTACATATGTACGAGTATGTACTTGGTAGAATAAATGAGTTTCTGCAGATAGAAGTGACTATTTTCATTGATTTGTATTGGAATTGATTTGTAGTTTACTGGCAAGGCAAAAATTCAAAAAATTGGTATCCAGCAAATATCAACGAAGGCTAGACATGCCTTTGGCCATCGAACTGTAATGAAAATGCCAATAAGGCATGTAATCTACTCAGACATAATTTGTACGCAAAAAAAGAAAATACTTTTATGTGTGTATGTGTGCCGCAGCGGTACTTTTGAGGAATGGTTGTCTCATCGGCTTTCCCCTTGCGATTGATTGATGAGATTTTTTTGCATCTTCACACTAATTTACACCTCATCTGATTATTTATACTTTTTTTAGTTCATTTAAACATTTGTTTCACCATTTTCCTTTAATTTCTTCCACTCCTTCGCATTCGTTGATTTCAATAAACAGCCAAATGCCATTGCAACCTTGTTTCCTTTTCCTTTACCGTTCTAATTTCCGTTGTTGTTTGGCAGTTGACGAGTTAATGAGAGTCAGCAGATAGGTTTTGAACAGCTTAGAATGTAAGTTTGAAATAAGCAACACAATTTTTTGCATGCATGTATGTATGTAGTTCAAATGGGTTTTACAAGTATACTTTTGTTTTCATTTCACAAGCTACAATATTCGAATATGTGTAAGAATATTGTCTTCTACCCGAATTCCGCATGCACTTTGCACAAATTTGAATTTCAAAATATGGAATTCATTAAAATTTATGTGCCCTCGCCCCTAGTATCTTTTGCTCGCAAAGACAGGAAGTAGACAGTCGCTCTGCTTTTTTTATTTTGCTTTTTCAGAAGTCAGCAAAAAATATGGCAAGAAAAATCAAATGTCAGAAGTAAGCGCAAAACAATAAACAGCGTATGTTGCAAATGAATCAAACACTTGACAACAACTTAATTATTTTGTATTGAGGTTACGTATGCGCCGCGGCACCCCAGCAAAGCAAAGCTGTGAAACCACTATTATGTACATAAGTATATGCAGGTTTTGCACACACTTGGAATAGCTTAGAAGATAGTTCATAGTGGAAAATTATTAAAATTTAAGGGGTACTAGGGTGGAGATTCGACCGCTTAGGTTATCTGCAAAGTAAGAAATTCATTACGTTTTTTTTTATTGATCTTTCGAATTATAGTTTTACAAGATTTTCTAATAAATTTTTTAGAGTCGCAGAACTTTAAATTGAAACTTAGTAATGGCCTTACATACTTACGGTACTCAAAAACTGAATTTCGGGTTGAGTGGGATCAGGATAAAATATTTAGTGCCGTGCTACACAAACTGCATTTTATAAGGTCGTAGGCCAATTCTGCCAACGCTGGACATGGCTCATTAAGAGTATACGTGATACAAAAATCGTGATTATGTCGATCGCAAATGGACATTCCCGAACTGAACCACGCTTTTCGAAATACATTTGCACAATTTGCAAGTGTTGTTTGGCGTAAGTCTATTTACGATGAAATGACATACTAAACTATGCACGAGTGATAATAGCATTGCCAGATCTAACCAATTTGGAACCATTTAATCGTCATCGGATGCTCTAAAAAACCCGCCTTCAGCACCAAAGCAACCTGTATGTACTTAATATTATGGGACTATACAAAATGACAGCTCATGCTTTGGTTTACATTATTCGAATGTGGAGATAGCGGAATATATATCAAATGATCTCTTGAATCTCTAAAAAGTCATCTCTCCGGAGCTACTAAAAGTAAACAAGTAAAGAAGCATAAGTTCGGGCGAAAATATCGTCGTTTAAATTTTCGGTAAACTAACTAAAAGTCTATAACACTCTTATTTCTTAAGAGATTGTTGTAAGTATTAATTTGGAGTAAATGAGCGTCCTCAGTCATTGAAATATCTAAGTTTTTCTATATCTCAAATTTAGGTGTGTGCAATTTTAGTCCGATTTGAATGATTTTCAACGAATTGCTTTTTCGTACCACGGATACTAAGTGCACCGAGTTTGGTAGAAATTTATAAATCCGTTAGCGAGAGACACGCTTTTTTGGTCATAGGTGGGCGCCCAAAATCCAAAATTTATGATAATCTAATTTTCTGCTAAGTGGTTACTGCAGTGATCGATTTGGAGTCAATTAGCTTTGGTAATTACTGATTTATCTCAGTTTTCGTTCTACTGTAAATTACCGTTATATGGGAGCTGAGCGCGGTTATTGTCCGATTTATAAGATTTTCAAGAGATTTTTTAGCTGGATTCTAAGCAAACCTTCACCGAGGATTAGTGAAGCGGCTACTGAGGTACAGCATTTCATCATAAGTGGGCGGGGCCGTGCCCATTTTTCCAAAAATTTCATAATAATTTTATTTTACACCAAAATTCTAATTCACGCACTAATTTTAAACAAATTGGATGCAAGATTTACTGAAATGTCGTAGTTTTAACATTTGTCGAAAATACCGTTATAAGGGAAGGGGGCGTGGTTATAGTCCGACTTCGCCCATTTTCAATAGCAACCTACCAACATTTGTCTGTATCTATCTCGATTTCTTTAGGCTGTTACAAACAACCGTTATACGAACAAAGTTATAATAACCTTGTGAAAAAGTGCGCTCGGGTATAAAAATGAGGAAGAAAAATTGGGAAGAGATTTAAGAAACATCTAGCAGCTAATTATAACAACAAAATGACCTGTAGAGAGGCGAGTTAGTAAATTCGAAGTTGAGAAAACAGTCTAAATTATAAATAAAAATCGGACACGTATCTACCAATGCTAGATAGTAGTATTACCAAGGACTTGGCTCTCTTTTTTTAGAGGGACCTATGGATCAGTTAGAAATTCTCGACAAAACATCTGTATCTCCTTCCAAGCTGAGATCTATGCGAAGAACCTCTGCATTGATTAATGCCAATAATAACCTATGGACTAAAATATTAACTTATGGATTAAAATTTTACTGTCATTATGGTCGACGTAAAATAGGAAGAATGTGAAAGATCTTCTGAAATTAAAAGAACCTGCAATAAGAGCTCTTACCGGGATTATCAAAGTTTATTTTCGTATTACACCAATGCACATATGATGGCGCATATCAAGTAATTTTCTCTGTAGGAGATGTCGTGATGAAGACAAGGTGGTAAAACGTACTACATTCTTTGTCTATGTTCCGAACTACTATAGAAACACTTGGGGTTATTTATATTTAGTAGTCTGGCATTTTGGACTATTGGACCGGATAACAAACGAGTCAGGGGTAAAATATGTATATTCAGTATTTTAGGTAACACCGGTTAGAGCATTGGAGCAGGTCCCAAACTGATGCAGCTTGTGTACTTATACATATACTTGGGTACTACTCCAATGGTCTTTGTTAGTAAGATGGTACAAATTTATGTGCAAAGCCTATTTTTGGCCTAAACTCCACATAACTATACTAGACCATCTATACTCAAAATTCTCTTTTAAATATTCACTGTTTACATCTGTTACGCAGATATAGCTATATAGTATATTGACGGTGCGGCGAAGTACATATGTATGTGCACATTTAAATACATATGTATGTACTATATTTATTTCTGCGGCTTTCAAATTGTGTCACATTGAGGTTTACTATGCGGATATGCATACATTACAATACATTTGTACATATATATAGTATGTACGCATACTTAGTGATCAGTTCTACGCACGTCTATTTGACGTGTAATGTGTAAATTGATTTTTAATGATGTTACGTATACGACTGGTGGTACGTCTCAAAAATCAAAAGTGCAAATTGAAATGCAAAAAAAAATCGATTTTATGCGAATATAAATCATGTTTAATGAATGCAATTAGCTTGAAAGACGTTAAAAATGCTGTAGATGCTGAATTTTTCTGTGATTGAATATAAAAAATACTAAAAAGATATTTGGTTTTAAAATGCCTATATGAAGTTAGCTGCTGATCAAACAAAGAATTTTTAAACTATACAAAGTGCTTTTTAGAAACATTAAATATTTTCTTTGATCTGAGCTCGTTAGTCATGTGCATATATATATCTGAAAAAATACGTAGAGTCGAATATGGATGAGTAATAGTAAATTTCCACTAGGCATTAAATGACAACATTCTTAATGACAACGTTGGGCGTTCAAAATTTCCGTGCCATTACGTTCATAAAAATATTCACATTTCCACATAGCATTTTTTAAATGGTATACATTTTTGGTAATTTCAATACCTAGTGGAAATTCGGCATAAGATAGAACAACTAAAAATTATACTCCAATTCAGACCTAAAAAATATATGGGGCACCTAATGTAAATAATTGAAGAAGATTTCCGCATTCAAAAATTTACCTACAACACAATTTACCCACAAGAATCCTTCTGGAATTATTAGGGGCAACAGTTTAAATTGAAGTTTCCTTATGGCAGCCATAGCCTAGTGAGTAAAGGTGTCTACTACCCCAGTTTTTGGGGGATCGAGGAGAACTCTACTTTCATATATTCTCTCTCGTTCCGGCAACTAAAATTTCAGAAAAAAATACTACAGATCAAGACGATTAGTAAGGTATAAATAAAAACTGCAAAGGAGCTCAAAACCAGCCATTGTTCAGATAGCCAAGCAGCATTTTTGACTCGGGGATCACTAACAAAAAAATTAGAATGAGTCAGAGACAGAAAAAGTATGTAAAGTTTACTTGGTTTGCGTTCCGGATGGGAATATATTTGAATTGGTATTGCCGACAAAGCGGAAGCTGAGAAAAATGTCAAAAAACTATTTGTTAAGAAAAATTTCTGAAAGCACTAATTGCTATTAAAACGACTTGTTTATTATATCGCACGTTAAATAATATACAGAATTATTTCAAAATTTCAATTTTGTGGGAAAACGCAATCAAATTTTGTTCAATTCATACAGTTGGTATACCAAAAGACAGATGGAAAGTCACATATCTTAGTCATTTTTGGGAAGTTTAGTTATCTGTTAGGGTGAACATATTCTCCTTATCAAGTTTATTTATTGTGTGATGAAATCTCCAAAAACATAAATTTTGAGTTACATCTGTATATTATCCTCTTCCAAGAAATTTTTAAAATATTTATGTTAGACACGAAATCTCAAATTTCCTTCAAATCATCTTAAATTCCTACCACAGCATGCAATCAATTAAAGCCTTGAATGCGTTTGAATGTCGAATAGGCGGGCAGACATATTCATTAGAAAAGCTGCTATGCGAGAAAACTAAGCCAATGCACCAGAGCGCACCTACACCGACCCCTCAACCGCCTATGGCGCATGCAACAAACAATAATGATTATGTACTTGGGGTGCAACAAACAATTTCTTATACAATGCATGTACTGTATGTAGCCGTCTGTATACATTCATTGCTTTTGCCGCTATAAACGAATAAGCAGCGAATAAATGAACTACAAACGGCTAACAACAGCTTAACTTGTTTCCATAGTTGCGCGCTGCGCTTTTACTAGCCCCTTTTTTGGTCTACCCATTTGCCTTTTTGTGGCGTATTTTGCGTTGCTGCTAACTACGTATACATACATATGTATATGTATGTACATGTATTTACATGTGAATAAGTATAAGGACATTTATAAGGACGAGTGGGCAGCATAAGAGCTATTTAAATCATTTTAATATCACAAATCACAGCAGCCTAGTAAAGTATGCAAATAAAAAAAAATAAGAAAGCTGGCAGTAAAGTAGCGCAAAGCGATAAGCATTCAGGGTGTTTGCAAGCTTGCTTTTGAGTATACAGTAATACGCTGTGCATTCCTGGTAAATCTTAATATATGTATGTATGAAATTCATAAGTATTTCGTTGAATTGCATTTATAAGTAGTTAGATCGCATTAATACAAGCGGACCGCCGACTACAAGCGCCTATTTGTTGTGTCCTCCGCTCACATAAGCTTATTTGCGACTTTGAGTCATCAAGGTCAATAGGTAATAAAAATAGCTACACAATTATACACACATGCTTATGCACAAGTGCATATTAGGGCGGTCCAAAAATACAAGCGGGGGGAAAAAATTTAAAATTTTAAGCTCTCACCCCCTAGGATGTTTTTGTTTTTAAATGACGTATAGAACTGCCTCAAAGACCATGAAGTTTTCCACGTGTTCTATGAAGGGAAGAAACAATATTTCATAGAAAAGGTATAGAATTCTTTAAAATCAATATTTTTCGATCGGAAAACTCTGTTTCTCTTCAGGAGACTTCCAATAACAATACCCAATTTTTAATTAAAAAAAAAAATTTATATTAACCAAAAACCCCAAAAAATTCAACAAGGACCCATAAGTACTAAATAAACATTTGGGTATTATTATTGGAGTTCTCCTGATAAGAGACCGAGTTTTCCGATCGAAAATTTATCGATCTTTAGGAATTCTATACCATTTCTAAGAAAATGTGTTTTTTCCCCATATAAAATATGTGGACAGCCGCATGGGTTTTGAGTCAGTTCTAAAAACATTTTTTTTAACAAAAAGATTCGAGTATGATACACTGGACCACAAATTTCAACTTTTTCTCTTTACCAGAAACGCCGTTCATAACGGCGTCTCTGGTAAATTTTGGCCGTCGACCAGTGATATTTTCCATTAAGAAAAATCCTAGAGGTTGAAAGCTAACATTAATTTTTTTTTTACCACCCTAGTGTACATATATTACGTGTGTGTGTATGTCCCTTAGCGTTCCGTAACTCAAAAATCTCACTTGCATAAGTTTAAGAAAATTATGAAAGAAATTATTTTGTTTGCTTGTTTGTGTGCTCATAAGAGTGGATGTACATATGTATGTACATTTGTATGTATGTACGTACATATAAAGTACACGTACGAAGTCTCAATTGCATTTACTTTATATTTACGTTGGTTTGATGTTGAACTTTCATAAGTTGTTTACAAGTTTTTGGCAGTTTTCATTTCACTTACATGAGCCAAACTTTAGTGGACACTTTTGTATATCCATAGGAAAGTCTTCTAAATTCATTGGACAGCCAGCTTTGATTGTTAATCTAAAATTGAATGGAAAATAAATAAAAATTAAAGAAACCAATTTGGCAAACGGAGATAGGGAGAAAATTACAACCAAGGCACATTGAATGTTTTTGATGTTTAATGTGTCTAGAGCGCCGAAACCTATCAATCGTGATTTCATAGCATAGACTTAATTTACGTAACTTAATCTGTTATATGTAAGTAACTCAAGAATCTGCGGATTTTAGATTTTTATATTAGGGTCATACGGAAATGGAGAGCCGTGTAAGTTAGACGGCTAACTTGCAAACAGCTGAAAAAGAAAATTAACCACACTTTCTAGTTCCCAAAATAGCAGCGACCAACAAGAGGCAGAAGATAGCGGTAATTCCTGTGTGAATGGGCAGTTTGGTGTTACAGTTCCGTCTGATAAGTGGCGATCTCTTAGCCACTTGCAGATTGCACTTTATTATACTAAACTATAATGATCTATAAAACTGCATGCTTAAAATTTTTGTAGAAACAATTTTTTTTTTTTTTTAATTTTGATGAACATTAATTTTTATAAAATTTCAAATTTTTTTTTGTGAATTTTTTTTTTTTTCGTTTGAGGGAACCATAAATGTTTATCAACTAGTTTTTATTAAGTATCGTTTATTAACTACAAAATCGATTCTCCTGTTTCTTCAAAATTGCAATTTTTTCTGCACTTTGCACTAAAAATTTAATACAAACAAACAAAAATTCAAAAATTGGGCTCAATTGGTCTCTTGAAAACTTTATTAGCTACCTTTAAAAAAAAATTAATCAAATTGAGTGAAAAATAAAGGCTCCAGTGAATTGTGAACACAAAATGCCAATTTTGAACCACTGTGCATTGGCGTCACATTTTGATTGTATCTTAACTTAAGAAAGCGTGACTGGCGAAAATACTTTTACTTCTTCCTTTCGGCCTCTTCATTGGATTACTGGTTTCTTACACTCACCAGTCCAAAATTCGAGCTCACGCATTTTCTCTTCGATCACATACTACATACCTACGTATTCACACAAATAACTGAGAGTCACAGCTATTGATTTTTTTATTTACTCCAAAGCGTCTCATTATCACTGGCTGCGTTTGCGTCATATCTTCCCATCAACTTACTTAATTTGGTTATGTGTTGCAGCTTCTTTTTTGAACTCGTTGTTCACCTTTTTTTAAACGAGTTCATGAATATGGAAATGTCGCGCCGGCACATTCGGCTTGTTATTGAAATTGATCCAGACATCCAGACGTTTGCGTTACATGAGTACTTAACATACATACTTTCAGGAAACGGAACTTAGTGGCACGAACGGGAGTTGGGAATTCGTTAACGGGAAAATTATGCAGCCGCCGCGTGCCGCTTTGAGTCACTTTGTTAGCGGCTGTATATGTATGGAAAAGTATTGGAAAATGGGCTTGTGACTACATTAGTCATACGCAAGCTCATTATTAATTGCCACAAAATACAAATTAATATTATTTTTTAACGAGCCAATCAATCCCAACCAACCAGAGTTTCAGTCAAAGTACACATATAAAAAGGTTCATTTTCGGTGTAGGAGACATAACTAAGTCAAACTTAAATCGAGCAATATGAATACCTTAGTCATTTTCGTCGCTGGTGAGTACTACTCATTCAAGGATTCTCGGAGATAAGGAAACCACATTCCTTACAAACTTTTCTTTCAGCTCTCCTCTGCGTACAAGCGCTCTCAGTACCCAAGTTGAACACCACTTCATCCGAATCCAGCGAGGAGGAATATCGCGTCATTTTACCTGCTGGTGATAAACGTCCTGTCAGCTTAGAAGGCGTTGGAGTCGGTGGTAGTCCACCTGATTTAAAATTGGTCGAAGTGAAAGTACCAAGCGATGCAAAACCATCAACCAAACAGGAGTTAATCTCCGAAGCTCTGACCGCACGTGGTATTGACATTGAAGCGCAGAAACAAGTTTTGGTCGTGCGTGATAGACGTCAGGCGCCTGTTGCGAGCGCAGCCAATAAAAATAATACGAATGTTACAACTGTAGCGGGTGAACGCGCGAGTACTGCAGAAAAGATGATGCCAGCGACTGGAAGGCTTGGAAAGGCGCATACTGTGGTCGCAAGGCTAAACTGTCACCAGTAAGGCAAATAAGTGACTTGAAACATAGGATTTAGAAGGCATGGCGAAGGACTTCTTTAAACTTATTGATTGTTTATTTTTTATTGTTTTTTTTTTCTAATTTTTAATACTGATTATTTTATTTTAAAAAAACGTTTTTTTTTGTTACAATAATATTGCAAGCACTTGGCAGCCTTACATCTTACAAATTCTACAACTCTGTGATATTGAAAACAAGGGGTTTCGAGGGTTTCGCCTACGCAGAGGGAAAGCCATTTCCGGACCACAACCGAGCTATGCTTGAACGTTAGTATCCGTACTTGGTGGTTAAATTACCGCATCGCCGCTAATAGCACTGACGCTGGTCCGATTTGCTTTCTTCCGTCTAGCATTCGACAAGGAAAACTTTCAAGGCGCTAGTAGGCATGTCAGTGGCAAAAATACATCGATGTATTTCTTTGATTTGATACATAGAAGGGCATATATTGATTTGCTTGGCATTTTTCAGATATTTTTTCACAGCAAAATATGTCATAAGCAAAATTGTACAAACTTTCAAATTAATTACTGTAACTGAAAAAATTGTGGTTCTAACGGAAATTTTTAGAGCCATTTAAATTTTTTGGCCACTCCTCTATTTTGCAGTCAGTTTTCAAAAACATTGATGTATCAAGGCAAAGCTCTGACCAGTTGTTGTATGCTACATCCAGCCTAACCTCTGGTACTGAAAGTCTAGCTTCGGAGAAAATACTCAGTGTCCTGATAGTTTATTAATGTATGGTTGTCGCTTGCCAGAGCTTTTCATGGTGGTATCATGAAAACCATTGTCAGAAAAAAATTGCCAGCAACGGGATTTTTTAGAATATAGCCAGTCCAGGCACTGCTAAAAAGTATATCAGTTAAGAAAATCTTCCCAACACCAAAAGTGGTTATCTCAAACTATTATTCTGGAGCCAGTCCAGGTTCTAAGAAGATGCACTTGTTTCAGGACTACCTATCTAGAGCCCGTCAAGGTTACCCTTATAAGGCGTAACGTAAACGTACTAGATAAAATCTATCTACCTACCCAAGTCAAGATATTGCGTGGTAGTGCCGGTCCAGGCACTACGAGAGATAACCGTTATTGAGAGAATCTGTTCAGTGCCAGAAGTGATTATCTCTGATTAATTTTTGTATGCTAGGCCTTGTCCAGATACTATTGGGTGAGAACATCGCAAAGAAAACCTATTAAGCGCCGGAATAGATTATCTGTAGAAGGGATTTCCTTGCCAGAAGCTGTCTGGCGCTGTCGAAAAAATCTCAGTAACGGAAATCGAGCCAGGCTCTAGATGGGCTCAGGGCTTTGCCTAGAGAATTTCCGGCCGGGCAGCTAGGAACCCACTGTGTACACAGACGATAAGACCATGAGTTGCCAATGTTATCCATTCCGACTTACCAGGATAATAAGAAAGGTCGCACATACCACATTATTTGATAAAGTAGCATATTTTGTCTTCGAATACTCGCTTCTTTACGGAATCATGGAGTGCGCGTGTTCACACTAAACTGGACAGAATCTTTTTGAAGCCCTAGCCTTTTACAAGCGAAAGGTTACCAAGTTTTTGCAAGGAAAAATCATATTTTACAGGATAATGTTGGAACTTTTATTTCAATTACAAAACCAACAGCAAAAATCAAAAGTATTACAGATTGAGTAAAACACTTCCGTTGTAATAGTAACAAAAAAATTATCACACATTTCATAGAAAATACAATACTAAATACGTGCTTTTATCCTTCTGAAATCCTACGTTTCAAGTCACTTATTTGACTTAGTGCCAACAGCAGCTGCGGCCGAAGCAGGTGCCTTTGTCACGCCCCCAACTGCTGACACCGCCTTCACTGTACTACTTGCGCTTTCGCTGGCTACCGTTGTAATTTCCGGTGACGTTTTCCCTGCTGCGGTTGGACCAGACAATTGACGTCTATTACGCACTAAGGCTCGTTTTTGGGCTTCACTGCCTATGCCCGGTGCCTTCAGAGCTTCGGAGATAAACTGCTGCTTGGTTGATGGCTTTGCATTGCTTGGCACTTTAACCTCGACAGATTTCAAATCAGGTGGACTAGCAGCGGCACCAACGCCGGCTAAGCCGACAGGACGTTTATCACCAGCAGGTAAAATGACGCGGTGTTCCTCCTCGCTGGATTCGGATGAAGTGGAAGTAAGCTTGGGTACGGCGAGCGCATGTACACTGAGGATAGCTACAAGGAGTATTTGTTAATTTGGTATAATTCAGAATCCTTGGGTGTAGTACTTACCAGTGGCGAAAATCACTAGAGTCTTCATGTTTCTCGGTTAACGTTTGGTTTAGTTATGTCTTCTGTTTTCACTTTGAATCTTTTTATATACAAACTTTGATGAAAGTTTACTCACTTCGAATCTCTTGGTGAGACTATTACATAATCACTAGCGCAATTGCCCCACCTTTTAATTGTAACTTAACTTAATAAAGCGTGACTGGTGAAAACAGTTTCACTTCTTCCTTTCGACCTCTTCATTGCATTGCTGTTTTCTTACACGCATCACTCCAAAATTTTAGCACACACCTTTTTTTCTTCAATCACATATGTACATGTTCACACGAATAACGGAGAGTCACAGCTATTGATTTTTTTTATTTACTAAAAGCTTCTCATTATCATTGGCAGCGTATGCGTCATATCTTCCCGTCGTCTTACTTAATTTGGTTAATGTGTTGCAGTCTCTTTTTTGAACTCGTTTGTGAACTTTTTTTTTCAAATGAGTTCACGAATATGGAAACGTCGCGCCGGTGCATTCATTGTTAATGAAATTGTTCCAGACGTCCAAATGCTTGTGTTACTTGGGAACTTGACATACTTTCTGGAAATAGAACTTAGTGGTACGAACGGGAATTTGTTAACAGGACAATTATGCAGCCGTCGATTTGAGTCACTTTATTAGGTGCTACATATGTACCCTGCAGTGAAAAGTTATCAATTGTTAAAACTAACCAACTTATACTTAGCTTTTTGGCGAGATTTCGATTAATACCTCACTTTTAATTAGCTATGACAAAACCAACTTAAAGTGAATTGTAAAGTCGTGCAGGAGTCATGCAGACGCAATCGGGAGTTGGTTTTCTTTACAAGTTTCTATTAAATATCCTCATACAAAAATTACTTTCAATACACTTTTTTTCTGAACTTCGCAGATTCTTTTTCATATTCAGGACAAATAAAAGGAAGATCGAAATTTTATACTATCATTTTGAAGTTATGTCTGACGGTGTTCGAATATGGGGCCACCCAGAGCAGAATATGTAAACAAATATGAAATGTAATAAAATAAAGTAAATAAAAAAGTAAATAAAAAAATAAAAAAACAAAAAAATATTTTGTTTTTCTTATTGATATTTTATGTCCAAAAGTAGTTAGTTACAAGTTAGTTGACATGTAATGCAGAGGTATCCAGGTCTGACTTTTTTGCGGCCATCGCCCCACAAAAGTAGTTAGCTTTTTTCGAACAAAATACACAGTTAATAGTTAGCATTAGTGTTCGCGTAAACAGACTAAAGTTAGGTATAAGCTATCGTCACTCCCTGCAGGGTATGTATGATGAAGCATTGGAAAATAGGCTTGTGACTATATTAATTAGTCAAACGAATGCTTATTATAAACTGCCATACCATTCAAATTAATTTTATTTTTATCGAGCCAATCGATTCGAACCAGGCAGAGGTTCAGCGAAGTTGTGTATAAAAAGGTTCAAAGTCAGGACAGAAGACATATGTAACTAAGGCAAAGCAACATAAGTTAAGCAACATGAAGGCCTTAGTGATTTTCGCCGCTGGTGGGTACTACTTAAATATTCAAGGATTCTCGAGCATAAAGAAACCACATTCCTTATAAACTTTTCTTTCAGCCCTCCTCTGCGTACTGGCGCTCTCAGTGCCCAAGTTGAAGTTGTCGGTGGAAGTGAAAGTACCAAGCGATGCAAAACAATCAACCAAGCAGCAACGAAGCTCTGACTGTACGTGGTCTTGACAGTGAAGTGCAGAAGCAAGTCTTGGCTGTGCGCAGCTAATAAGGCGATTTCGAAAGTGACAACCGTAGCGGGTGAACGCGCGAGCACTACAGAAAAGGTGTTGGCAGCGAATGGAGGCGCTACAAAGATGTCTGCTAAAGCAAATTAGTGGTTTGAAACTGGCTTTTCCAAATGCTAAAATATTTTATTAAGCTGGATTACTTCTTGTTGTTATTATAAACTTTTTTAAATCCAAATATGAATACAATAAATGATCGCAGGATATATAATTTCAATTTTATAATCAATTAATTTTAATAAGCTCGAAGACTGAAAAACCGCAGTGTGATTTTAGAAATCATCATAATTATAAAATAAATAATTATATTTGATACAAAAATTCAAAATCACAAAATAACGATTGCATTTGATCGAAAATATGGAAATCCAGATTATATCGGAAAAATAAAAATCGAAATAACAACGTTTTTACAATATTATAAAAATAAAAATCTTGATATTTAAGGCCGGAACATCTCTTAGCTGAATCGGAAGTAGAGACAATAAACCGTATACCCCGACTCATGAAATGGGAACTGTATTTGCAATTTGCACGTATGGCACAACATTCAAACCTGCTAGAAATATAGGCCGAATCATGACAACCCAAGGACAGAGGAACTTTTAAAGAAGCCGAGGAAAGATAAAGTCAGATTAACAGCTACTATGAGATTGGCCCATTGGTGGACATGCAACCAAAATTTACCTCCGTACAACCAACAGCGCCGTTGCTGCAACGGTTCAACATTATCCTTGTGAGTGCCCAGCAGATTTACAAATGCTTCATTTCTAACATAAATGGATTCATCGACAAACTGACAAATCATGAGAGCAGATAATAGGTCCATTCAATATCAAAAAATGTGTATGAATTGTTACTATTACTTGCAAGTTTTTTATTTATTATTTACAAGAGCGAGCAAATTCGAGTGCATAAAAACGCGAGAGGGCCGCAAATACTTGCAATTAAAAATTTTACTAGCGAGAATTTGCTGGTGTCAAAAGGTAAGGTTATGTTTCACATTCAAATTTTAACAACGTGTTTAAGAGGATGATTTGAGTGAAATGAAAATATGGATGAACAATTTAAATCTAATGTACATATGTTTTTATGACGATGAGAAATGGTTCCAATCAAAAAGAAAATTGCGGGTCAAAACTTTCCCCTCCGAAAAGTGTCAAAATGGGGTCAGTTGCACGTTTTCAATAGCTTTGCGTTCAATAACTTTTCTGATAATTCTCTCTCTCAATTTCACTCTCTATTTTTCTTTTACGCTCTCGCTGCAATTACTTACTAGAAAAGTTATTGAATGGATCTATTATCAAATGTTTCACAGAAAGCGTATCAAAATGGTGCTCTCAGCGCTAAGTGGGTTCTGAGAAAGTACTCAGGCGATGCTTCTGCCAATCAACCAGCCATAAAGGGATTATTTTCAAAAATAGCAGTCGATGGATGTGAATTATAGCTGAATCAAAGGACGATTAAAAGCCTTACCCAAAATGCTCTTTGTTTTTGATATTTAACAGCAAATTTAATGTAAATCATTATATTATTCTAACTATGTAATTTCCAATTTCCAAATAATGCTTAAAAACATAAATGTGATAATAATTATAATATCTCTCACCTGCTCGAATATAACACCCTGCCATTCTGATAGATGCGCACAAATTTATTTGGTGTCGTAATGGTGTGTAGATAACTTTGTTTGCCATTATAGAAGTAAGTGTCGGGTTTCCAAATGCGCGCCAACATCGAAACGCTCAAAGCCAATGTATCCTGTGCGCCCTTGAAGGCTAAACGTTTATCCACCCACGATTGACGGAAATAGCAATCCATGGAATATGTCTGCCAATAGATGAACGAATACAAAAAAAAGAAAGTAAAAATGCTTACTTTCAGGCAAAGCTAAATTACCACAGAGAATTTAATCGAAATGAAAAGGCGTCGCGTTGATTTAATAACAT
>NW_016170566.1:0-1523 GCF_001687245.7 Rhagoletis zephyria
TGAAATCGCCATTTGCTTGGCTTTCCTGATCAAAATGGACTTTTACTACTTCAGGCAATACAATTCCAGAGGACAGCTGAAACAGAACTAACTCAGCGTTGACTTTTTTTGAAATTTACAGGGCATTTCTGGCAGTCTTTCGCAAGACAAACTTCTTTCGTAAGACTATTGCCAATTCTGGAATTGGAAAATCTGCTAACGATGGGTCGTTTAGCAGCATTTTTTTTTCTAGAAATTAAATTAAAAATATATTTTTCTGTTTAAAACAATAAAACAATTTTTATTTTTCTGTTTAAAACAATAAAAATAAATAATATGTATCTGATATAAGTTTCTAAAATGCATTGAAATTAAAAGAAAATTCTTTCAATAAAATCTACAAATTTAAAGAAGAACACCGAATTATTCAAAAACAAAAAAAAAAAATTGAATTAGAATTAATTAATTGAATTCCAAAAAAACAAAGAAAAAACAAATAAAATAAGTTTCGAAAAACTCATTAATGTTAATTTTTTTTCCTTTTAAAACAATAAAATAACCAAATTTAGAGAAAAAAGTATTCAAAAACAGAAAAAAATCTCAAAAATAAATGATTGTTTTTTTTTTTTGTGAACAATAGTTTCTGATCTATCTATCTGCAATTAAAACAGTCAAATAAAAAACAAAATCATAAAAGAAAAGGATTATTAAATTAAAAAATATATAGAATTTTTCTTTTTAAAGGAACCAAATCTAAAAATTGAAAAAAATTAATGTTTCTAAAAATTTAACTAAATTAAATATGTATATTTTTTTTTTTAATAAGGGGTGTGCATTCTGACATGCTGTGCTACTGATACTGCATTAGTGGCCGCAATTAAGAAGACAGCGATACAGAAAAAGTACTCCAAACGGATATGCACTCTAAAAAATTGGTTTAAAAATGCGACTATAAATCGAGTATATTTTTGTTTATTTTCAAAGTTTTTGATAAATGTACACGATGAATATGTATTTTTCTCTTTTACACATTTTCGTGTGTAAAAATCCTTTTTGTTAGCGGCTTTACACAATTCTACGGGTGAAATCAAACAGCAGATGTGTATTTTGTAGCTTGTATACACCTTCGTAGTAAATTTACGCACACCCCAGCAGCTATATTACACTCTAAAAAGTTCGCAATTTAAACAAACTATTCGTTGAATAATCGAACATGTAATTTCGCGAATAATAAGGAAGGAAATCAGTAACCTAACTTTTCTACCATCTCTACAAAAAACAAGTAAGAAATTCTAAGTTCGGGCGGAGCCGAACATTAAATACCCGGCGCAAGTATTAAATATATGTTTTCCAGCTTTCCGAAAGCTACCGCTACATGATAAGCCGGGGTGTATACATTTTAAGTAAATTAGCGTCCTTAAATTTCGAAATATTGAAATTTCAAGCATATCTGAAATTTACCGTTATATGAAAAGCGGCCTCAATTTTAGTCCGATTTCAACAATTTTCAACGGTTTGCTTTTATGTGGCAAGCACAATAACCA
>NW_016170566.1:3281-15622 GCF_001687245.7 Rhagoletis zephyria
TTATGTTATGTTATATTATGTTATGTTATATTATGTTATGTTATGTTATGTTATATTATGTTATGTTACATTATGTTATGTTATATTATGTTATGTTATATTATGTTGTTATATTATATTATGTTATGTTATGTTATGTTATATTATGTTATATTATGTTATGTTATGTTATGTTATGTTATATTATGTTATGTTATATTATGTTATGTTATATTATGTTATGTTATATTATGTTATGTTATATTATGTTATGTTATGTTATGTTATATTATGTTATGTTATTTTATGTTTATATTATTTTATGTTTATATTATTTCAGCCCTAAGTGTATCTATACTACATAAATACCAAATTCATCGCCAATTTCAAAAGCTTTGAAGAGAACAACGAGTCGTGACAGCATTCTGAGTCACTTCCCATTCCCAATGTCACCACTCCTTAATTTTGGCTAGTCAAATTGCGAATAAATTCAAGTATACATATGTACCTACGTATGTATGCATCTAATTAGTGACTAATGTCAATTTCAAACAAAATCTCTATTCAATCGTGCCATCATCTTAGTTTTTAAATAAGTCGAGGGCTTTCTACTACATTCCCTTGCCGTCGTGCTGCTTCTCGCATAAACACCGACTGTGATTTCTTGGCATTTATACTTCGTAGTTTTGTGCGTGTTTTTGTTGCTTATGTGTCAAATTCTTGCACCTGCTGAAATGTTTTTTATTTTTATTTTTTTTTCTATTTTAATCATGGGTATTTATGTACACGCCTGATATTTTTTGAAAAATTAAATGAAATTATTATTAAAGACTGAAATTTTTTATATTAAATTAAAATTTGGTAAATGTGTTGAGATAATAAGGCGATACTACATACATACACTTTAGGCTTTTTTATTGTTTCTTTTTCTTATTGTTGACCGCTTAGCAAAATGCTACTTTTTTGATTCACAATTTTAATGATTTTTCGTTTGTTTATTTTTTATTTTTTAATTTAAATACTTTATGGTTTAATCACTCTTATTCTTACTTTTTATATGCGCGTTGTTTTTTTGCGGCTTATTAGCTGCACGCATTTGTCATTTCGTATTTATTTGTAAGCATGTATTTATGTATATGCACACCGGCGAGCAGCAAAATAGTAGTACGACATTTTTACACCAGTTTTGACTATTTTGCTTTTCATTGATTATAATCAATAATTATTTTTAATATGTTTTTTTTTTTTTAAATAAAAGCTCTTTATAAAACAAAAATCATATAGATAAATAACTCCAATTTTCAAACTTTGAAATATTCAAAGGTTTTATAAAATTTGCAAATTTTCTATTCGAAATTTCTAGAAAAGCTTTTGCTGTGCAGATTTAGTATATGTCGTTAAGTATGAAGTTCCTGAAAAATTCCGTTAATTTTTTGTATTTTTTTGTCCTGCAGTTTCTTCCATATATGCACATTAGGGTAGTCCTTAAAACCCAAATGAATGATTTTTTTTTTAGTCTCACTTCTCAATCGGTAAAATACCTCGGTCATAGACGTCACATATAAAGTTCACATTCCTCTATAGAAACTAAAAAAAAAATAAAATTAATTTTTTCCCCTAATTTCCAAATCGGGAACAAAATTTAAATATATGAAATCTTCGACTAGTATCTATTTTAGGTATTAGATGAAAAATAAATAAATTTAAGTTTTTCGAGTTTCTTTAGAGGAATCTGAACTTTGAACCCTGTGCGACACGCATTAACGGTCTCTAATTGGAACTAAAATTTGTATGTGTTATCTATGACCGTGGTATTACCAAATGAGAGGTTGCCACTGAAAACCCCATTCATTTGATTTTTTAAGGACCACCGTAATGTGAATACTTAAAAACTAAATTTCTAACATACGAGCACTTTGAAAACCAATTATTCCTAGTATAAGAACTGAGTTTTGTTTACTTTTCCGAGATTTCTTTCGTACACTGCAAACTAAAGCCCTCTCTCACAAGCTAAACCTGAAAGATTTTAAATCTAAATTTTCTTTGGACATATTTCTTCGTTCGCCACTGTACATGTAGCTTATTGTTTGTATTTAAGCATTATGTAGCTACATCCACTTTTTGTTTAATATATTTTAACGCGCTGCGCTTAATGCTTCCTTTGCTTCTGCCTCTTAATTGCCTCAATTTTGTTTCATGTCATTTAATTTTTTAAGCATTCTGAATTTTTTTTTTGACAACTAAAGGCCACGAAGTCATGATACTAAATTTGTAAATGTGAAATATTGCAAAGTGCAATATTATATATGTACATATGTGGGGAATTATGGATTTTTGCTTAATGAATGCGTTGCTGCAGTAAGAAGAAATAAATAAGAATTATATTATTTGATTACGATATCGTGAATGATTTATTTAAAAAATTAGTGGAGACAATCTTGTCAAAAAAGTAAATATTTATATAAAAACTAGCAATTACCCGGCGTGCTTCGCTGCGCCTTAAATGTATTTTTGTGTTGTAACTCTCNTCTTATGTGCACCCTCCACACAGACCCCAATCACCCCTGAAAATTTCATTGAAATCGGGCAAGCCCTCTAGGAGGAGTATGGGAACAGGAAGTTTTGCCACTTAATTTTATATATATAGATAAAAAATAAAAACTTAAAAATAAAAATATTAAAATTACAGAGAATACATGAAGAATAATAAAAAAGTAAAATCAAAAATGTAAACACCAATAAACTTGATAAAGTAAAAATAAAATTAAAAAAAATATATATAAAATAAAAATAATAACGAAATAAAAAACCAATAAAAACTAAAATTAGAGTAATAAAAAATAGAATTAGAATAAAAACAAGTAATTTTTAAACCAAAAAACATAACCATTAATTTCTTGATGATCCAATGATCGGACATAAACCAAATTTGTATGGGACCACCTCGTAGGAATTATAGAAATTGGTTAACGTGGTCCAAAGTTATATATATATGTATATTTCTCCTTTTTTTGAAGTCGGTTAATATATAAAATTAGAATAAAAAATAAAATTAGAATAATAAAATATAAAATTAGAATTATAAGATATACAAATAAAATTAGAATAAGTGAAAGTATTAAATTTTTTGAAGTAAAAAATGGAAAAAGGGGAGAAAATCAAAAATATGGGACAAAATTATAAAACTTGTAAAAAATTTAAAGTACATTAAAAAACTTTGCATTTCCCATGTCAGTTGGCACAGAAGTGATACGACTGCTGATTTGCACTCGCCCAAAATCGCTTTGGCGGTTATAGCGCCAATAAAGAAGAGAGGAAAACCAATAAAAAAAATAAAAAAACTTTAAAGAAATTTAAAATAGTTAAAAAAATATAAAAATTAAAACATTTTAGAAACAAAAAAAAAAATAAATAACAAAAAAATAAATAAAAAAGTCAATGGAAGTGCAAAACAAAATTCTGAGTTATAACGAAAAATAAAGAATTCAATAGAATAAAGAAACAAATAAAATAAAAAAGAAAATAAAAATAAAAGTAAATAAATAAAATAAAGAAATGAAAAAAATAACTAAATAAAATAAAGGAATAAATAAAATAAAGAAATAAAAAAAGAAACAAATAAAAACAAAATAAGAGAAAATAATTAAATAAATAATTAAAATAACTAAATCAATAAAATAAAGAGGCAAATAAAATAAGGGGGGGAAAAAAAATTGATAAAAGATAAATGAAATAAGGAAATAAATTTAATAAGGAAATAAATTTAATAAAGAAGTAAATATAGTAAAGAAATAAATATAATAAAGAAATAAATATAATAAAGAAATAAATGTAATGAAGAAATAAATGAAATAAACAAAGTAAACAGATAACAAGTAATTTTTAGCAAAAAAAAACCGACTTCAACTTGCACAGCAAATTTTTCATAATATATGCAACAATTTTTATTCTAATATTTTTTTGCCAATTTCGTATAAAAATATGGTTTATTCAACAACAAAAAACACAAAAATATAATTCCTAAGCTTTGTGCGATACTCGCGAAAATTCAGCAAATTTTCATCAAAATTTTCAACTTTTTAATCAGATTGTTGAGAATTTTTTTGAGTATGCAGTTTTGCAGCCCATTAAGTTCTAGTAATAAAATGCAAGTTAGGAGTTAGTCAAAAATCGCGTTGATTTTTGAGAATTTTTTTTGTTGAAGGTGTTTTGCATTTTTTCCATATAAAGTATTTTCGAAAAAAAAATTGTTGTATGGAAGAGACTGCGTGGAAAAAAATGCCAAAAATCAACGGTAATTCCTTGTTACTTAAATCTTGCACTTTATTATAATAAAATTCATTGGGCTACAAATCTGCATACTCAAACAAATTCTAAGAAATCTTCTTAAAAAATTTAATATTTTCATGAAAATTTGCTGAAGTTTTGCACAAAGTTTAGGAATTATATTTTTATGTTTTTTGTTGTAGAATGAAACATATTTTTATACGAAATCAGTGGAAAAATATTAGAATGAAAACTTTTGCATATATTGTGAAAAATTTGCTGTGCCAATACTTTGTTCGGGCGGTGTATATCTCATGATCCACTGATCGGATCCTCCTTTTTTAGAAGTCGGCTAAAAAAACACATAAAATAGTAAAAATATTATAAATAAAATCATAAAAATAAAAAATACAAATCTATATAAATTGATATATAACATATAAAAGCAAAAAAATAATTAAAAATAGAAAAAAGATAAACTATTAATAAATAAACTAACAACTAAAAAAATGACGTAAAAAATGTAAAAATACAATAACTTTTAAAATACAAAAATATATAGAATGTAAAAATATAATAAATAAAGTCATAAAAATATTATAAATAAAACAAAAAATATAACAACGTAAAAATGTACAAAATTATATATTAATATATAAGACATAAAATAAAAAAATAAAATTAAAAATAGAGAAAAAAAAAATAAAAATGTTACGTAATAATGTAAAAATACAATAAATTTTAAAATACAAAAATATATCAATTGTAATCAATAATTAACAAAAAAAAAAAATAAATGTACAAAATTAAAAAAAAATAAAAAAAATTACCCAAATATATATATGTATGTTTTCAGAGAAATAAAAACTAAGAATTAGTAAAAACCAAAAGATAAAATAATACAACTTTAATCAAGTAAATACCATTAATAATTGATTTATACTATAAATTCGGTAGTTTTTTTCTGGAATATCTCTTAGCCAATTTTTTAATACGCATATTTTCTACCAGCCTCAATTTATTTGCGAATAGTTTTAAAATGATGCCTCTAGCGCTTATTAAAATGGAACATTCGTCAAAACCACTTGATGTTAATTTGACATGTACTGCCCTCAATTCGGCAGTAAAAGAATAGAAAAGTACTAAAACAACAAATCGTCAAATGTCAAATAAACGTCACGGGTGCACTCAATCTACATCAAATGCACTACTGAAAACATTTTCATGCTGAAAAAGGAACCTTTATTTACATATTTACTTCTACAGTCAAATGCATTTGCACAGTTTTTTCGTACACACATACTACTACATATTTTCAAATCAACCAATAACGTAAACAAATTAGAAGCGAATTTTAAATAATTCCATCAATTGGCAATAAACTTTCGAGGAGGTTGGAAGAATCGAATAAGGAAAGAGTAGACAAAGAGGCACTAGTGAAAGCAAATATGTATGCTAACTATGGAAAATATCACAAAGAACGCTAAACAATCCACTAACAATTCTCAATCGGTCATCGGAAACTGCCACATTTTGAGGCCACCAAAGGAATTTTTTCTCCTATAAATATATAAAAGCGACCCCGCTATGCTAATAAAAAGAGGTCACAAATTCAACTGTCTGCAGCTAATTTTGCTTTGCTGGCATGATTCCTGCATAGTAAAAAAAAAAAAAACAAAACACACAAAAGAAACTTAACCACACAAAAATCAAAAATAATTGATCCCATTGTGCTTACGCTGCTGTTGAGGAGCTTGCCGTCAAACTTTGAATTTGCCAACATTGAGTTGAAATGTTAAATAAAGAAATATACCATAGGGTTTTGACCGTCACCCGCGTGCTCTTCTTCTTCGATAGGCTCGTCGCTAAGTGCTTTGGCTTGGCTTGGTTGGCAGCCCCTCTGAAATTGTTTGCCAGCAGCTTTTGTGTCATTTTCACTTCATTGCAATTGGCATAGCATATTTTTGTGCGCTCAAGCGGTTACGTTGGGGACTGAATGTTGATTGTGGGTGCACGAAATTGAGTCAAAATATAAAAACCAAAATAAATCGATTGCCTTCATAGCAAAAGCCAAAGGCAAGGGGAAACGAAGAGAAATATATATGTACATATATAAAAAAATGAATATCGCTGAAAATGGAATTTGTTTTGGCTCCTCCATATAAAGGCTGTCATTTTTGTTTGGTACCCATATACATATGTGCATACATACATATGCATGTATTTATAAATACATATGCCCACTTTTTCCGTTTTTGTTTCTCGAAACCCTTATATTCGTATAGCAACTCAACGTTTGACAGCGCAGCATCAATAGAAGCATCGAATACATTTCTGGTTTTGACATTTGACTTTGATGTTTTTATTGAATGTTCGAGTACAGCTCTCAACTGTTTCGAGAGTGATTTAAAAATAAATAACTGAATGTTTTAACAGAAGCACGAGCATATTTTTGGGTGCTTCTCTTCGCCTACACTCCATTAATTCATATTTTTATATATTTTATGTGAGTTCTTAATTTAAATAAAGACACTTTAGTTTTATTACTAAACATGACCCCATTTTCATCGCAGCAAGTAATACAATTTTTTCCACTCGGCGTTAAATGATAACAATTTCAATGACAAAATTGGGAATGCGAAAACACCCTTGGCGTAATGTAAATAAAAACGAGTCATTGAATTTTTTTTTTCGGCGTTTCGTCGCCGAATTCTACCCAATCGTTGGACTTTGGCTATTTAACAGCCTCTGAGATATATTTTCTGAATGATGTTACTGCCCTAAAGACTTCTTTGAAAACTGATATTAACGGTCTCTATCTCTTTCGCCTTTATTCCCCTATTTTTAAATTAGATATTAGGAATGATAAAAGCAATTTTATACCAATATCTAAATGAACAGTTTTTTCAAAGCTTTTCGAACAGGTGGTTAAAGAAAAAAAGTTAGTGCACCTGGGCCACACTAGAGAAGTGAAACTTACGTTACCTATCTATTTTGTCTCATAACCAATATATGTACATACATACATACATCTGCTTTTTCTTAAGGTTATATTTTTTAATCTTTTTTCTATCTAGATCCCTTCTACCCCTGTTCGTTCTAATAACATTTATCTTCATTTTTATCTTTATACATATATCGATACAAAATGATAGTAAGATTCAACAAAATATCGATAACAGAACAGATAAAAATATCGATGACAAATTCGATAAAAATTTCGATAGAAAAATCAATAATGCTATTGATAGCGAAATCGATTAGACAATCGATTACAAGTCGATAAATAATTGATAACAAAATCGATAACAACATAGATAAATAATCGATAATAATATCGATGAAAAATTCGATAAAAATATCAATAACAAAATCGATAAATAATCGATCACAAAATCGATAAATATTTGATAACAAAATTGATAAATTTTGGATAACAAAATTGATAAATAATCGATAACAAAATAGATGAATAATCGATAACAAATTCGATAAAAATATGGATAAAGAACCGATAACAAAATCGACAAATAATCAATGACAAAATCGATAAATAATTGATAACAAAATCTGTAACAATATCGATGACAAAACCAATAACTATCGATAACAAAATCGTTTAGACTATCGATTAAATGATCGATAAAAATAGCGATAACAAAATCGGTAAAAATAGCGATTATTATATCGAAAAGTTCCGAAGATATCGATAGCAAAATCAATAACAATATCAAAAAAATTTCGATAACAAATTCGATAAAAATATCGATAAAAACCGATAAAAATATCGACTATTATATCGATAAGTCCCGAGAAGCCCGAAAATCTCTAAAATTCAAAAATAGTTCCCAGATTGAGTCTGTCTCTGTGTCTATCTATATCCTCTCCTCTATAATTACTTTTTTTCACTCTGTCCTCTATCTTCATCTTTACTTTTATCGGTACCCTCATCCTCATCTTTTTGTTTATATTTATCTTTGTTTTTACTCTTATGTTTATCATTTTCTTCTTCTATATACCTTAATCTTCACATTTTCCTTTACCTACCTTAATCTTAATTTTTACCTTCATCTGTACGCACCTTTGTTTTTGTTCTCGTTTTTACCTTTGCCGTTATCCTTTTCTTTATCTATGTACGTACTCACCTTTACTTTCAGTCTTGTATTGGTCTTTTTCTAAGTGCTATTCTTATTTAACCTTTTCTTACCACGTTTTTGTTAAATTAACACCATGGGAATATATTTAAGAAGCACTTGTTTTCGTCCAACCATTTCCGTTGCACCTTTGCCGTGTCCGCCGCTAAAGAAGTTTCACTTCAAAAATTACCTTCGCTACAAAATTTATTTTAGAGCCGCACTAACATAGATTTGTCAGTGGGCGTTCTGCTGTCAGTAACTTAACCTTTTTCTCTCAATACTGTATCTCAGCTTTCCAATAGACACCCCTTATGCAGACTATTCGAAAGCCTTTGATAGGGTATCGCATGCAATTTTTTTTTGTATAAACTCGAATGTACTCGGACTTAATCCGGATCAACTGCAGTTAATTCCCGAGTTCATCCGGATCAGCGCTGCTGTCTTTTAATGACCGTTATCAATTTCCTCACAGCTGTCATCTAGTCATATATCAGGTCAACTGTGGTTATTTCAGAATTGGTCTGAACAGTTGGCTAGAGGTTTTAATTGACGCGAAGGTCCACATTTTCCTCGTTACCAGGTCTCAGTTATGCCATGATATCCAACATAGTCGATGTTGTATGTGTGTGACCATCTCGACAAGAGGTTCCATAGTTTGTCGTTTCGACGACTCCTTCTCTGGAGATTTGACTTAATTTATGACGGAGTTGCATATTGCAGCCTACACTGTTCCCGAAGTTATGGTGGCATCACAATTAGCTTGAAGGTATGGTTGGTGGTCGTGGCATAGACTTGCGGCCTTGCCGATTGAGTCAGGTCAGTTCAGAGTAGAGAACAACAACAAAATGCTTCCGATATTTTGACAATTTGAGATTTTAGCTACTCACTGCTGTATATGTTATATCGTTTCGTGAATAGTTTTGGACGCATGCACGTTTTTTTTCATCTCGCCAGATCGCTGAGTGCAGTTTGTTGTATCTCACTGATCGTCAAGATGAGGTTCGCTACAAGCAGGATGTAGTGCGAAGAGAAATTCGTTTAACACGATGCTCCATGGCGTTTTCCGTATTTTACCGTTTCCCAAGAGCCATTAGTGTTTCTTGTACGCAACATACCGTTGATCGAAAGTATAAACAGTGAATCTAATACTGCGGCAACCCTGTTTTAGGTTTCACTAAAATCTTTATCCTTGGAGGAGACTGGCTGGCTCTACTTATACCCCGAACCCTACCTGTCGAGCCGGTAGCCTTTATCCCATTGCGTTAGTAAAGCTACGATTTAAATCTCATGCCCGCGTCCTATGAATTAATCAAATCATTAGCATATCATAATCAAGCATAAATAAATTTTTTATTTTTACAAATTTCCAATTTTGAAGGACATTTTTAGATTTGGACAGCAAGTGTTGTGATTTAAATAATTTGCTATACATTTGTCTTGTAGTTGCTTAAATAATTGCTATCAATGTCATCAATCAATCAACGTCCTCTTGAGCAGGGAAAATTTACCCTCTTTAGCCTATAATACGTATTGACAAAAAGCTAAGAATGAGTCTCAAGGGACGTGCCGAATTTGTTGATTTTAATAAAAATATCTACACAACAAAGGCTTCTGAAAGCGGGAGAGGTTTGGAGAGAGACGTGAAAAAATGTGTGTGTAGTACATCTAATTTCTAAAGAGGTCGACTTGTGCAGAAAATTCGACTGGTTTGCCAAATAAATAAATCGTACATTTCTTTCGTCTTTTTTCAAGTTGATAAGCATGAATAATATTTAACCCTTACAGGACCACGGAAAACATAATTTCCAAAAAGTTACTCACTCATAGGGAAATTTTGTGTGTTTTTAGTAGTTTTACAATATCTGTACATCATACTCATTCTGTTTTTTTTTTAACATGAAACTTTAGAAAAAATTATTTCTATCAAAAACTAGAAAAATTTATCGAAATAAGATTTTTGTTTTGGGAAATTGGAGTTAAAAAAAAAAAATGTTTTTAAATTTTTTTTTTACGCAGACATAATTTACAAAAAAAAATGTCTAGGAAAAAGATGTTTGCTAAATTTTAGAAAAGATTAAAAATAAAGGTTGATTTTTTTTGCGGCACAAATTATTTTTGTTGGGAAAAATTATTTGGGGAATAAAAAAAAAATTCTGGGATTAAAAGCTTTGCGAGAAAAGTACTTTTTTTTTAAGAAAAAATCCTTTTGAGGGTAGAATAATTTTTCAATATTTGTTACGAAAAAAATTTGTCAGGATATTTTTTTTTGGAAAATACATTATATCTATATAAAAAATATGTTGTTTTAAATACTTAAAAAAAAATTAGAAAATTAATTTTTTTTAGAGAAAATTAGTAATTTTACCACTTTTGGGAAGAACAGTTTTGTTTCAAACAATGAAAAGATAATGTTTTTTTAGGAAAAACTAAAATAAAATAAAAAATGTGTTGTTTTAAATACTTAAAAAAAATAGATAATTATTTTTTTTTTAGAGAAAATTAGTAATTTTATCACTTTTGGGAAGAACAGGTTTTTTGAAAAAGTGAAAAAATAATGTTTTTTAGGAAAAACTAAAGGCAGGTATTTAAAAATGAATATTTTTTTTTCGGGAAATTATTATCTTTTTTTTATTATCTATTAAGAATAAATAATAAAAATATATTTTGGGTAGAACAGTTTAAAAAAATAGAAAAAATTAGGGAGAATGAATATAGAAAAAATAGGGCAAAAACCAAAAAGTAAAAAAAAATAGGAGAAAATTAAAAAAGTAAAAAATAGGAAAAAATTAAAAAAGTAAAAAATAGGAAAAAATTAAAAAAGTAAAAAATAGGAAAAAATTAAAAAAGTAAAAAATATAAAAAAATTAAAAAACTAAAAAATGTAAAAAAAAATAAAAAAGTAAAAAATATAAAAAAAAAATAAAAAAGTAAAAAATATAAAAAAATATACAAAAAGGTTTTGGGAAAATTATTTTCCGGGGAAAAATTACGGAATCGCATTTTTCGAAAAAAAATAGGAAAAATATTAGTTATTATTTTTTATTGTTTTTTTTTTTGGTATCAGAATTTAGTTATTTAGTCCCTAGTGAAACACAATTTATAATTTAAATCATACATTTTTTTAAGGAAAGTGCTGAGAGGGTTAAACCAGAGATGTGTTAGAGAGGCCATATATACATATGTACATACTGAGTTGAGTGCTGTGAAATGCCTTTAAAAGTTTCGTAACAAAATTTTGCTCAAAGTAAATGCTGACTGCCTGAAGAGGGCGGTAAGGAGAAGTAAAATTTCCAGCCCGCTGTTGAAACATTTTGAATGACAATTAAATTTAAATTTTATACTTAAACGACGCGCATTGGTGCGTCGAGGGAGATTTAGAAAAACCAGTTGAAGTAAGGAGTGGGCTGTGGTGTGGGTGTGGAAAGACGGCAAAAGTGCTGTGCATTTATTTCCATAGGGGCATTCAAGAGTAAGATGCGCGCATCAGCCTAAGGGAATCAATTTTTTATACAATTTATAACGCGTGCTGTCGAAACTGCCAATATGACGCCAATCATGCAAAATTTATGCTTCAATTACATTGTATGTGTGTATATATTTTTGAAAATCAAATTTGAATGCTGAAAAATTTAGTTATGTTACACTTGTGCGCCTTTGGAGAATGTGTGGAGGCAAAGGAGGCGTACGAAATATTTCATCTGATATGCCAGCCTTATACTTAATTGTGTGAGTGACACACACATATGCGTATATACAAATATGCAAGTATGTACTTATTGGCAGAGTCTTGTGTAATTCTCTGCAATTTTTTGACAACAAATTTGTAAAATTTTGGCGATGGCATCTTTTCAAGTCAAATTCTACAAAAAAATGTCACGTGCAAAGGAAGCGCCTGAAAACAAATTTATATGAGTAGGCAATAAAAAAATTAAAAAAAAATATATATATATAATTAAAATT
>NW_016170567.1:0-15621 GCF_001687245.7 Rhagoletis zephyria
AAAAAAAAAATATGTAGTCTGCCATTTTGTGGTGGCGGCCATTTTGGATTTGTCCTTTAATTTGCCACCCATAGTGAGAGGGTTGTGTGTTCTAATTTGTATGCAAAATTCTAAAGTTGCTGCAGTTTCAAAATAGTTTTAAAATAATAAATATTAAAATGAAATTGTCATACTAAATAGCTTCTAAAAAGCTAGTCGAAATTAATTAACCAGTGCTTTAAACTTATTATCACTTAAATGGGCCACAAAAAGCTAAAACCATAATTCCAATTTTTCACCATGTCTCGTTAAAAATTAATAATTAAAAACAAAAACCTTTTAAATTTCATATGACTTAGTTTATAATGTGTAAAATAATTTGCATGTCGAAAATTAATTTACAACCACATTACGCCCGCAAATGTGCAATGACAACAATAAATAATAAATATTGCGCATACGCCATGGCAAGCAAAAGTTGCAGTTTTGAGCTTTTAAGCTTCTATTTAAATCCTTTAGCTGCAATAATCTAGCTGCAAAGGTTTGATTTTATAAATAGTTTTAGAAAAACTACACTCGGGAATATTTTGTCAACGCCGCGTTAAGGCTGCTAACTCCACTTTTCGGTCAAAATAATTTTTTGATACTGATCTCCACATGATAGTGAGAGCAAATATTTTTTTTTAGTATTTAGACTTGCTAAAACAATTTAAAATAGAAACTGCTAGTTCGAAAAAAAAATTCCAAAAATTTATGATTTTGGACTGATACACTGCGATTTTTCTACGAAGTTTGGTAAGCAAATTTCCCACGCTACTGATTGAGAGTCTACTCCAGCACACCACAGAAGCGTAGCTGATTATGGGTCTCCTTATACAGGTGTAAATCCACAGGAATCCTTTAGGTGGCAGACCTCAGTTTTGTTTTCTGCAGTGAGCCTTTGACAAACGCTACGCTAAATTTTCGTCGCTAAAATTCTCCGGGGAAAAGCACTTTGAAAAAGTAATCAGCCAAATCGGGCTTATGTCTTACATGTACATATATGTATATGGATGTACTATATGTAGGCCGGGCCAATTTTCGCAAAAATCGCAATAATCTCCCATACAAAAAATTATTCCAATGAAGAACATCAATGTTTAAATAAAAAAGGAATGAAAATGCACAAGGATTTTTTTTGTTTGTTTAGGTTATTATCACCCCTTCATTTCATGCTAGAGCTGGGATACTATCGATAGTAATATCGATGCGTTAGTGCGAAGAATTTTCATTACAACATGTATGTACATATGTGAACAGGCACTTGAAGATTCGTGCTTATTCAAACATGTACATACATATTTACGTAACAATTCCAATACAGTATACGACTAATGCGTTGATACCTTCGTTCTTTAAGCATACATATGTAAGTATGTATATATACATATTTATATGCATTTATACTTGCAGGTAAACACGTATATAACCACGATTATATGCAAAAAGATACCTTTTAATCACCTAAGCAAATTCTATAAACCACCGCCTACGTTCTATTTTACATACACGGTCAAAAATTTGGGATTACTTTTTAAACCGCACTAGGACTACTGCCTGTTTAAATCTTTTATAGTCTACTTTTTTACACAAGTCAATAGTTTTAAGCAATTTTTAATATATTCTTGTTTAAATTTTAGTCCAAAAATTTTGTGGTTTAAAAAGCAAACCAAAATGTTTTAANGCACAGCGAATTGTGGTGTTGATTCAAACTCAACATATGAAAGCACATTTACATGCGTGGTTGTAGCTGAGTGTGCAAAGCTGCTTGATACAATTGGTTGCTACCAAGGCTGTCCGGGTTCAATCCCCATCAGACGGAACACGAAATTTTATTTTTATTTTTTATTCTCAAATATGAAAATTTTTGGGGTTAAAATTTAAACCGAACTGTTTAAATTCTTAACCCAACATATGTGCTTTCTTTTTTTTTAAACTTGGAAGATTTGTATTTGAAACTGAATTTAGTTTGGTCATATATGTAGTCCAAAAAGTTTAAAATTAAAACCGAAATTTTTAACCGTGTACTTGTCTTCATGTTTACTGCTTTTAACCAATCTAGAGCCTTAAAAGTATTGTAAATAAGAGTCCTAAGTGCTTTTACTATAACCATTTTACATACATAAGTATGTACATATGTGTAGAAGAATTTGCTATTTGGCATTATGTGCGTGATCTTAATTAGGCATCTTAAAGGCGATGGAAGTGTTATCAGACATCTACGTATAAAAGAAAAGTACCTGCTTATGTATGTGTAAGTATAATTTTATGTTCACACATCGTCTTTTTACACATACTTAGGAGCTCATAAAAACCGGCGTATTTTATGTTTTCGGAAATTTGATTTTCTCCTATTCGAGTCAAGTACAAGTCAAGTACCTATTTACCGATACATGATTACATACATTAGGGTGGTCTAATAAAAAAGTGAAGTCGGAGTTTTAATGTTCTCACCCTCAAGCATAGTTTTATACCGAAAAAAATTATACCTCGTTTTTTTTTATTGTGTAATCAAAAACTATTTAGAGGTCGCGAAAAGCGCTCAAAGTTTTCTTTGTATTTTATATAGGGAAGAAATAGAAAATAATTATTGCAAATCAATATTTTTCGACTGGAAAACTTTGTTTCTAATAATATTCAGTTGCTTATTTAACCTTTTTTTATCATTAACCAAAAACTTCATTGCGAGGCCCATTGAAATATGAAATACAAACAGGAAAGAAAGTTACTCATACGCCATAATCGGCTCGTATCAATACTTTGTTTGCATATATAAGCTAAGAGAGAATTGTTAGTGGAAACACGTTATAAAAATGTGGAAAAATAAGGATCCGACATTTGGACCAGTAATGTTTATTAATTTTTTACTAAAGTCTAGTTGATTACATATATGATACGTAACATCATTTAAATCCACATTTAAAACTTTGTAGAGCAATTAAAGACAAAATGTCACAAAACAAATTTACATTCATAAGTTTTGGAAAAATTCGAAGTAAACCATACAGAAAAAGGCGTGTCAAAAATAAATGGTTTTTTTTTGTTGAGATTTGCTTGGCTTGTGTTGGACCTTATCATTTTGTCTCGGAATGTACAATCGGTACACATAAATAGTACCAGGAAATCCTTTATTTTATTGAAATTAAAAAAAGAATAATGTACTACAAGAAATGTTTTTTTTTGTTAAATGTAGATACTTCGGAAGGGAAATTTTTCGCAGTAATATAAAATTTTGTGTACGAAAAAAGATATGAGGGTTACGTATGAGTAACATTTTCCATGTTAAAGTTCGATTTATTTTTTCATAATGCAAACTTAAAATGAAAATATCTTGGGAAAATAGTCTGATCTAGAAAAACGGTTTACAGATCCGTAATCTACGACCCAAAGTTAAATTGACGTGTCTCGGCTTCTTTTGTGTCATTTCAGCGTTCCCAGAGGAAACTTCCCACATATTGCCAAGTTTTAACTAAAAATGTTTTTATTATTAAGTTTTGATTATTTTTTTTATAAAAATATAGTTTATTCTTTAACAAAAGCCGTATACTTATACTTTGTGCAAAAAACAACAAACTTTCGTAAAAATTTTGACCTTTTTAACAATATTTCTTAGAAAAATTTTGAGTGTGCAGTTTTGTAGCTCATTCGATTAAGTATAATAATTTTTGGGTTTTTTTTGACGGTGGCACTCATTTTCTTCTAAACAATAAATAAAAGTTTTAAACAGTGCTAAACTTACTAAGTTCAATAATCTAGTTTTCAAAGGAGATCAAAAATTATAAAGTTTCCTAGAAAAATGTTATGATATTTAGTGAAAAGTTTTAACATTTTGCGAAAATTAAAAAAATAATCTTAAAAATTTTTATAACAATAATAATAATTCCAACGGTTTTACCCTTCATTCCCGCCCATCTGCACGAGGGGCGCAGTCCGCATGACATACGGAACCAATATGTTAAATTTTTTATATGTTCGACCTTAAACTTGAATAACTTTTGGAAAAGTGAATTTATGCAAAACTCATAAGAGACTTTTTACAGCCTTTAATTCCCTTCAAAATCATATCGCTCATTCTGATGCGTTGACCCAAAATGAGTTATAAAATTTATAATTTTTTTCCTGTATTATTTATATGAAAAATAGAGATTCGCGATGGGCGACCTATAAATCGTAATATTAAGGGCTGTGCTTTTGACAGGCGTCTTTTTTTGCTTTGTACCGAAAATATTTCACAAGGAATTTTGAAAAAAAGGAATAGTCGCTTTTTTGAACCAGTCTAATGTAGCACACAGGTATGCTTGCACTCACATGGCTGTTCCCATAAACTAGTGCTCGTGCTGTCGAGCTTTTATATGTCGTAATTTCTTTATGTATGGTTACACAAATTCATACATGTGTAAATACCTTTTTAAATACTTTTGCATTTATTGCCACTCGTCTTCTTTTGCTCAAGGTACATGTTACGTATTTATTTAGCCAGTGAATTGGAAATACTCGTAAATACCAGAATAAATTAAAAAAGCAATTAAAGCTGTTAAAATTCAAATACCAATTTTTGTGACAGATATTTACATACATATATTGGCTCTTTTAAAGGGATATGACTCAGATTAAAATAACTTAGCTGAGAGCCACTTTACTCCATTTAAATTAAAATATTTACCTGGATATAAATTTCTAAATAACATTACTTGAAATACCCAATATTTTTCTTGATCGGTTTGTTTCGTTTATTTTTTTTCTTTTCTTTGCAAATTTCCGTAGTTTTATTCTTCAAGCTGCGCAGAGCTATTATGCGTTCGTATATTCGATTGCTGCTGAGTTCTTCCTTTCATTAACTTTTTTTAAACGACGACTGACTACGTTAACCCATTTCGATAATTAATATATTATTGGAAAAACGTAGCCTTAAGCTTGATCCCTTATGAATTTGGAATCGTCCTAATGATTGCATCATTGAAAATGCAGCTCTTTGATTTTTATTATGACTACGTTAGCGCGGTCCTTTTTGTAATCAAAACCTTTATCTACTTTATCAACAATTTCTGATAAGGCAGCAACGTAACGAAATTGTGATAGCTGTGCTATCTCTAAATTAGCACCAAAGCACCAAATTTTGCCACAAAAGGCTTTGGAAATAGCATAAGGACCGTTTTATCGACTGCCTGTTAATCGAGTGCCTTTTGTATGCATGTGCTGCTAGAAACAAGATAGAAGAACTGGATAGAAGTGCCCAAGAGTTGGTTTTTTTTCTCAAGAATTCGAAAAGAGCAAATGCAAGAAATCCAAGTAACTGCCAGTTACTTGGTTCTGTTCTATTACAGAAGTTCTATTCCTTTAACATCTCTGAGTCTTACCGTCTCCGACAACGAGCTTTACTCTCTATTTTAAGGACAGTGGTTTTTATGCCTCGTAAAAAAAATTCATTGTTTACCGAACAAATTTTGTTTAATCTTGCAAGTGAAGATAAAGTGATCAAAAAAACTTAGTTTTACTTAAAATATTACTTGGAATAGTTTTGTGTACGTGTATATTAATGTAATTGGGAAATATGTGTAAAAACCTTTTATCATGATGGGGTCAAAGGCCATTATTTTGAACATAAAATGACTGGGCTATCAGTCTACACAAAATTTTGGGCTTATGCCCAATCGTCTGACTCAGTCTTTATATTTAAGGGTGTTGCATTAAATACTATTTCCTCATCCTATTATGTTCATATATTTTAAATATGGAAACTTATGCGCCATACTTCTTCACTTTTTAGCACTCCATAAAGGCATTAACTTCCACCTAAAGTTCATAATTAAATGATGACAAAAATGAAGAGCCTCATTACTTAAATGCTTACTGCTTGTTGCTATACACTCGTAGCTTAGCTCTAACGACTTCCATGTGGCATCGGCTACATTCAAACGCCAGCACATACATATTTGTACTATCTAACTATGTATGTACAAATGCATTAGAGGGCCAGTGTGCGTAGATACTGGCTGCTGTTGAGCCATTGTTAATGCTGACTTTGGCATTTTGCAGCTGGTTGTCTTTGTCAGTTGACAATTAACGCGCCAACGTTGACCACAATAACGTATAGGGCATAATGCATCGATGTACCAGCACAAGTGCAACAATGAAGCGCAGAAAAGCTCGGATAATAACCTTCTGCTTGAGCAGATGCATCCAGCTATCGTTCAAATGCAGCCGCACTAGTCGCATTACCACTTATTTACTTAATTGAACGTTACTATGGTAATGGATGATAAAGCCATTAGCTGGTTTGGTTTAGCTTTAGTCATAGCTGCAACTGACGACCATCGTTGCCCTGATGACAATGAATGAATGTTGGTGTATCAGTGGCTTTTTGGGGCTACTTAACTGGTGAGTTTGCTGCCTCCCATAGGATAAGTGCATTGACACGTGAGTGACTGTTTTGATTGCTATAGTTATTAGTAATTATGAGTCCCCATATACTTCATACATAGATACACATATGCAATACGTTGTGGTTACATGCTTACGACTCAGAAACATGTGCAGCTCCATGATTTCGAAGTGGTTCTTGTTAAGAATTCGGGCCATGATGTTGTCAGGGTAATTAAGGAACTAACGTCGCTTCTAGCATTTGTTTTGTTTAAGAGAAGCTCTTTTATGGCAAAACTCACTTGGAGGTTTACTTTTGCTATCCGAGGGACGATTGCTTAAAAAATGTATTGTGTTTTGACCGGACCAGGCATCGACTCTGAGTTCCACAGGGTGGAAGTACGCACCTCAAACAATACGGTTACAGTGGGCTTACTGTCCTGATAATGCGTTGAGAGCTACAAGTTTTCTACAGTAATTTTCAGGGTTCTGTTAACTCATCAATTATTTGAAAGGCGAGTTGGCTTATGAAAAAGCTCAACTCATGAAAAGTCAAAATAGCCAAAAAATATCCCAAAATATAAAAGCTGTAAAAGGCAATAGAAAAATTAAAAGAAAAATAAAAGAATAAGAACAGACTTAATAAAAATTGATTGTTAAATATTTAATTACATATTTACTTCTTTTGTGCATTATTTTTTATTTAAAAACAGACTAAGATTAATTTATTCTCAGTACTAAAAATTATGCAATTTTGAGACAAATTAATTTTGAATACAGAGTTTTAATTCTACGCCATTCTCTTCTTACAGAATTTTGACCAGAAATAATTTTAATTGCAAAGCAACTTTTCACATTTTTTCCAGAATTCTCCACCGAACAATTTTTGAAAAGCAGAATTTTCTACTGCTCCCACTTTTTTACAGTATTATACTTATTGATAAAAAAAGTAAGGAGTAGACCTAAAATTTGTTGCAGTGAGTCAGCAGCCTTACCGTACTTTTAATTTTGTGTTGAGAAACACCGTTTTTGAGATGGTTAGCAGCCACTTTTCTCTCACTGGAAACAATTACTGATTTCTGACCCCACAAAATTAAGGACTAATTAAATACATAACACTAAAACTTCTCCAAAACCTCTACATGAATCTGTTGAACTATTTTTGCATTTCAGAAATTTAATCGTCTGTGAGAAATATCTTGGTAGTTGTAACTGCTAGCCATAGGCATACATATAAATTTATTTCACAAATAGCACGGGCGATGTTATCAACAGAAAAAGGAACCCTTTTTCCTTGCCATAAATGCCTCTAAAAAATGTATACCTTTCCAAAGCTTGCATAATTCTTACCGGCGAAAGTGTCTTAATCTATGATCCGCCTTCAGAAATTACAAATATGTATTATTTATTCGAAAGTTTTTTTTTTGTTTAACACTTTAACAAAAAAGTTAAATAGGATATAAAGTTTCAAAGCGGCAACTCAAATTGCCAATTGGCTACATTTAGGCGACAGAAGCATTTTATTGCCCTCATTTCGTATTGTGACGGCAACATTTCGCACGCATAAGCAGCAATTTGTTTGTGGGGCGTACATTTTTCATTTTCCGTTTCAATTATTTTTGCCTCATTTTATCGATGCTAGCAAGCAAGCAAGGCGAAAGCATTTATGGCCGTATTCACCTACAAAAACTATAGGCATATTAGTGTAAAAGACGAATTGCGCCAAGAAGAAATAAATGAAGTTAATATGCAAATGCTAAAATATTACCGCTACATGCAGAAACCGCTAGAAAGTAGAAAAGCATTCAATCAAAACCCAAACTAAACTAGCTCCACGTATTGTTTTGGTATGTTCTGAAACCAGCAGCACAAACAACTACAACACAGTCAACAATAAATTTCGGCTGTGTTGGTGGAGTGGCATGGCGCGGGCGAGCGATATTAATCTAATTTCCGTTTAGCGGCTGAAAAGGTAGCCGGAAGATGGAAAAGTGAAAATCACACCGCCAACGCAACTAAGCGAGTGAAAAGGTGAATGAATACAAGCATGAGGCTAATAGCGTGTTTTTGCCGATATACTGACCCAGAAAATTGTGCACAAAATCTAGCATTTCATTTCGGCATAGATAGGTAATCTTTCTACCTAATTCTAGGATCCTTAATTGGGTGTAAAAGGACCAAGAACACTGCAACCTAGACTCTAGGTCCTAGAGGATATTTTGTACATCTTTGGTCCTACATATGTATTTCATTCCCTAATAAATGCTAAAAGCAACTTAGTGTAAGAGTTTCTAATGATTTCAAATCAAAATGATTCAAGCCTGATGGCCAAAGATATTATCAGCATCACTAATAAAAGCTAAAAGTTTCTTAGTAGACGAATTCCTAACATGAAGGGCATTGACTTTGGAATTATTGAAATATTGCATTTTTAGTCTGGCTAATGCAGGTGCAGCACAGGTGAGTATGGCCGGTTAGGTAACCAATAAGCAACTTGTTGTTGGTACAAGAGATTTATACCTTTGCTAGCAAAAGGAAAACCAAAAAGTCTGGCCTGTCTAAGGCCCACTACCTCTCCCCAGTACCTACTGCATTCAGAGTTTACTCACGCATTGATTATGAACCTCTAGGAGGTTTCAGCCCCACAAATACAGACTATACTATCATCCTTCGTGCCCCAGCACGCAGCATAGCAATACCAAGCTCCTTGCTACCAAGAGTTCTATAGTGTCGAAGCACTCATTGATGAGCCTGGAAGTGGTCGTTCTATTGGATAGGGCTCTCATGGCCGCCTGGCTGTCTAAATAAATAACCTCACGTTGGCTCTACTCGTACGATTTAAGTTCCTTTGCCTGGACTATTCGCTCCCAAGTACTTACTGCGTTCTGAGTTTACCCACGCGGTTATTGTAAGTCTCCCACAAAACCAGACGCAAAAGCCAGTTAATTGGCTATCTCGTTTCACTCGAGCTCAGCGTGGTACTCAACATTGTGTCATAAAACTTGATCATCTTTTTTTAAATAGCGATAGATTTTCTATTTGAAAAGATGAGTAAATAGCTCCTGAGAGACTGTAGGCCATATGCGCATTGCAATTTAGAGCCGTGGCCATAAAACTCCACACCTGTTCCGGGACCTATGATAAATATGTGATTACAGGCATTCATTCTCTCTATATTCTGATCAAAATTTAAATGAAATTTGTAGCGCGCTACGGCTGCCTATGTAATCAGCATGAAAAGTATTGATCTACGGGTCACTTGTAGATTCTCAAGCCATTCCTGGATGGTCTCAATATCAAGCTTACATATAACATCCTACCTAAAGTATTCTTTAACAAGCCAAGCAAAAGGTCTGAAATTTTAAGAAAAAGCAATTGCTTAGCTTTTATTTATAAGGCTCAATATCTGTGATAGATGAAGGGTCCCAAAGATGGTATACCGCCGGATCTAAGATGGACAACGGGAGTAATGGGGTAGGCGTACTTGGACCAAGGTTCTAGGAAAGTCTGCCAATGGGCTCATACCCAACCATATTCCAGGAGGAAGTCTGTGACCGTGAGTGTCTTCGTAGAAGGACTAACGGGGCCAGAAAAAACATTAGGTCGGGGGGTGAGGCACCATTGAAGACCTTAGACTCATATAGAATGACACCAAGGCTTGTGAATCGTGGTAAAACTATTTTGAACCGCCTAGGAGTCACAATAGCGCGACGCTGTGGGGGGCCCCAGCACGTGAGGGGTTAAAAGGCAATGAAAGGGCTGGCTGTCTCACAAAACATGGAGCCCAAATGCGGATGCAATATGCGGACCCATGACGGCCTAGGTGGCACACCTACAACGTTGAATAAGGGCGGACCCGATGACCTAACCTTAATCTCACCCGGCGATATCTCGAACATAGCGGATTCATTTAACTGAAGCATTGCCTAAAGTGGTAATAAGTTGTCAAGAAGTAAAAATTTAATAAAAGTTATGGATTCATAAAAAAACTTCAAGTTTTATTTTTTATGTGGTAAATTTCAACGGTGATTTTGGCACAATATCTAACTGACTGAACACTTTTGTGGCAAACTGTACATACTTTCTTACGTATTCCTGAATTTACATATGTATATTAGCTCTTGCACGTCTTTAGGACATCTTTTCCTTTGACGTGAACTGACGAGCGTTAAATCATTCATGCTTGCTGTATTTGTCGCATTTTTTTACATTGTAGCTTATCAGCTGCCAACTGTGTACATATACTACTTGCATTCTGACCAACTAAATAATAGTACGTAATCTGTTTCTTTTTCCGCTAAAACTAGATTTTTCAACTTTATTTTTACTACAACTTTACTACAACACCCCAAGCACCAAAAACAGTTAAAGCCACTGACACCTGCGAAAGTGTTGAAAGTTTTCGCATTGAAGATTTCACTTCGAAAGCTAGCGCCCCACTTCCTGCCTAACGTTCTGCACACACGCACTCTTCTGCATACTTTCGACCCACACAATGTTTACAAAAGCAGCGGCACCAAATTTACTTAGAACTTTTGGAGCGATTTCGCTGGTTTTAGCCTCTTCGGGTTTGTTTGCATTTGTATTGATTTTTCTTCTTAACTTTTGCTGTTATGCTCTATTTAACTTGGGAACTGTTACCAAAATGGTGCGCCCAAAATGTTCGAAATGCTTTCTAGGCTAATGGCATACATAAAAACTCAGAATGTGAGCATATACATAAGTATATATTCATGGGGTAGGCATGTACATGAATAGTTCGATTTTAACAATTGTATGTGAAACTTAAGCATATTATTGATTCAAAGATTTTATTGTTAGGTACTGCTATAGTTGTTTTTAATTTTCACTATTTTTTACATTTCATTTATGCTTTCGTGCTCCATTTAAAATTTTCATTGTGCTTGGCTTTCGAAATAATTTCCCTGGTGTGCGCTAATTACTGGTTGCGCGCTTTGCTGTCGGCATGTCAATAACTGATTAAGTAATTAATTGAGTGGGACGCTTAAAAATACTTCAGCGCATACCTTGCAAAGGAAGTGGGTATGCCGTTGTAAATTACTGTAATTTACTAATGAATTATAAAAAAGCCGAGTAACTTTAATTGTGTCGAAGGCAGTCAGTTTGATGCCAGCAGGAATTAAAAATTGCACACTGCAAGTTCGCAGAAATTTGTCAACGATTTTTGCCAAGAGAGGCATAAACGCTTAAAATAAAGAATGAACATTGCGTATATAATTTTTGGAAAAAATCAGTATGTGAAATTATAAACCTTTTTAAAAAATTTAAATGAAACATTTCAATTATTAAAGTTCCTTTTTTCGCACGAAGTCAGACGAAATGTAGAGGGATTTTAGTCGTGTTGGTCACCTTCACAAGGTCGGAGTCTTTGCTCTGACAAGTCTGAAGTGGTCCACTACGTCCTACTAGTTCCCGATGACCAAGGACGCCTAGCGTAACTTAAAACATTTCTTTGCCGTTTACCTCAACACTGCCGGCAAGTGGCATAGGCACGATTTCGGGAAGTGGCCCATATATACATCCCGGACGTGCCATTCTTACAGTTATATATTTTTTCCAGTCGCTTACTCCTAACCGAAAATTTCAGATTAAAATTTGACAAGTTTTAAAAGCTGATAAAAATATTTATAAGGTACAACCGCTGAGCACTTTCGACGTTTGCTAGCATTTAAAAAAATTTCTCTCGCTCTCATTTCATTTGTTTATTTGGTTTTTCACTCAAACCAAAGAAATTTATATCTGTCTAAAAAACAAAATTTGAGTGTACGCAAATAAATAAATGTAAACACGTTAAGGCGAGGATTTTGGCATACATTTAAAGATATTTTACCTTAAAGGCACTGCTAACACGGGGTCAAGTTATGTGGCAAAAAATGTGCCGAGCACCCATATGGACACTTTGGCAAATCCCCTTCGATAGAACCAAAAATATAAGTATAGAATGTTAAGAAATATAAAATTTGCGAAAGTTATACAGCTTCTAAAGTATAGATGTCTCGGCGAAAGCCATGGTTTATCACATCATAGCTCGATAAATATTGGTTGTATGAAAAAAATCAATTAGTAATTTGTTATTGACAATAATAATTTGTGCTAAAAAATGGAGTTTTCCGCTTTACTTAAACCAAAAAGGATCAAGTTAACTTGGCCCGTTCAGGAGATATGCCCAATCAAAGAAATGATTATGTTAATATTAAATTCGCGATTTTTCGCAAAGTAAGAGGATTATGCAAAGTAAAGTATAGGAATATTACCTGGACTTCTACCAAAGTACGTACTTAACTATCTTGGAAAAGGTTTTTTAACCCCGCAAACATATTCTGAGCGTTCAGAATATATGAGTTCGAAGGGAGTCCTAGGTAGGTAAGAAATATGAGTTTCAAAAACCAAAANAAAAGAGTCCAAAATGAGCCGTATATGAGGCCAATAAGAGTCCAATATGACTCATATTGAGGCTCATTTGATGTATGAATTTAAGCTCATATAAGTCGACATTCGTAGGAAGGGAAACACACTCATATCGGACTCTTAAATGAGCTCATTATGAGCGTAATAGCTCCGAAATAGGACTCCTTAAAGACTCATTTATGACTCCAAATGTTTGCTGGGAAGTGACCCACTTGACGTATTTTGGTTAAGTTTTAATTGAAATTTTTTTGTTTTTTAATTTTTCCATCAGTCACTCCTTTACGAAACAATTAATATCTAAGGCCCTATGTGGAGACACCCTTTAAACATTTTTTAGTTAAATCTTTGCATATCACATATATTTTTGCAGATTTTTAAAATCATGTTTTTTTGAGCAACTTTCTAAATTGTTCATTAACAAACGTATAGAAAATTGGAATTAAAAAAAATTATAAGTCCCTGGCTCTTTGTCAATAAAAAAGTTCTAATTGATTTTTTTGATACAACCAATACTTATGGAGTTATGATGTGATAAACAATCGCTTACGGCGAGACACCTAATATTTTGGTTGTTTTATAACTTTAGGAAAAAAAAATGTTGTTGTTTTTTTTTGCGTTTACAAATACTTTAGGACCTCCTCTGCAACATATCCGAAAATCGAGCAAAAGTAGTTTTTGACCAATTGAAATAGTGTGGAATGCCTCTTATATGTTTTTATGATGGGTTTGAGAATAGTGTGCAGCTCTGATGAAAAACAAACAATTCATATAAAAATGCTCAAGCAATTAAAAATAAATTTTCTTCTTTCAAATTTTTTAAATCAGTTTTCAGTTCTCAAGAAACAAATGACCATATTTATTTCTTCGAGAAATTTCAAGCAACGTCAAAGTACTTTTAAAAGCAACGGAAATAAAGAAAACTTTTTCTTGTTATTCTTCTTGAGAGCTGGAAACTAAGCTTTATGGAGGAGAATGGAGTTCCAAATCTTTACTTCCTTCGGATTCTACTGAAATTTATTTTGAAAATGTGATTTTATAAGTAACAAAAAAGGTAGTCAATAAGGCATAAAAACTGGTTCGGAGAAATAAGCAGGGCAAGAGTTATTACCTCAATATATTTATTCCTATAGAGTGTATTCTCTGTAGTGCATAACACTCTTCATCGATATGTATATTTTTATTCATATTTGCATGTATATATACTACGTTTAAATAACATTGTTTTTCTTTTATTTATTTTTTTCAGATATCAAAAAATGGGTATTTTCACGTTAACGTTGATATGCCGAAGAGTTAAATACCATAGTATGCGAAATTTTAACCAAAAATATTTGCTGTCAAATAAAAAAAAATATTAATAAAATATACCTTTTGTAATATTATGTGGCTTATAGGTAATGCAATTTTTCACTTGGGCTTACACTGGTGAAATGTATGATGCATAAAATGAATGTTATGTATGAAATTGGCTGCTGATGCGTTGATTAAAAACAATGGCTTTTGTCCAAAGCACGAAAAAGTACGAGAGTTCGTAAATATGCGGTTGGCTTGTTGGCGTTACCGAACGACTACTAAATGCAAAGTGATGGTTCGCCATTGAATGACGAGACGCGAATGTTGTCAAATGAAATGTGGCAGACTTAAATGATAACTGAGTGGAGATAATTGAAAAAAAAAACATACACGTATGCACAAGAAAGAATAAAATATATGCACATACCAATTTACATTTAAAATGGATTAAATTTTATTGAAGCAATATAAATCAATTAAATAAAAATATATTCATAATTAAAACGACTCACTAAAATTAAAAACTCATAAAATTTTATACCATTATTTCCAGGACAAATTAAATTGAGAATATTTTGATATTGTGAAAGGGGTATTCAAAGCAAAGTCATAGTTAGTTTGACTCTAATCTTCTAATCTGTATCCCCGCTAAATATATTGCGCAGGTTCTTAAAGGTTCCAGCAGCCAAGAACGTAAGTCTCCTCATTGTGCATGACATTGGCAGAGCAAAAGCCTTTCGGACTCAAGCTTTTTATAGTTTTTGCAGTTCCGGCGGAGTACAATTTGAGGCAGCCTATCTTTCCGCCTCCCTAAATTGATGTGACCTGTGTGAGTGTGAGTCTCGCACTATTTTCAAGTTCCATTTCATACCCATGAATTGGGTTGTTTAGCAGGTATCTAAGTGTTTCCATTTTGCACTGGCTTTTGAAAAAAAATAATTTAGAGTGCAATTTCCTTTCGCTCTTAAACATTCGACTGCTTCTCGTATAGCCGGAAGTGCGCCTCCGAAGGCACTGCAGTGGCATGGTATGTGGTACCAATTTTCTAGTTCTAGTTGTTTCTTCAGCCAATTAGATCGATCAGCGTAGGAACGAATTATGTGATTAACCTCACATTGGCAAATACTATCAAAAATTGCTTCACAGCTGGATAAGTAGGTTTCGTAGTCTTACAGCACCACACAGAACCCCACCTAGGAATGCTATTAGACTGTAATATTGGAAGGAAGCTAAAGGTATAGGACTGATGTACTTCGGCTTGATATGCGATTTATTTCCTACTTTGCAGGCTTTCCACCCTCGTCTCTATCCAAGCGGCGCCATCAGTTCTCTGCATTCAACCTGGGACTATTCGGCATTCCCTGCGTTTACTTCTCGCCGTCGCAGATTTCATGTTGCGGCAGAAGCCATATCACACGATTATTTTTGCTTTTCTTAATGCTCTCTCTCAACGACCTACAGGTTCTGTTTATAGAAGCGGAGGCCTGTACAAGTTTTTCAGACCTTCGATTTGCCCATTTC
>NW_016170568.1:0-231 GCF_001687245.7 Rhagoletis zephyria
GTGGTACACTGACGGCTCCAAAACACCTGCGGGGATTGGAGCAGGCGTGAACGGCCCCAGGCTGAAGCCTGGGAACCTTCCCAAGCATCTTTCGAGCGGAGGTCTATGCCATCAGTATGTGGAAGTTATAAAAATTGTGGAATTTACATATGTATGTATGTGTCTGAATTACAGGTCAAAAATTGTAAGCAACAAAAGGCAACTTGCGCGGTTGGTCGAGCTGATGCAGGA
>NW_016170568.1:3758-6899 GCF_001687245.7 Rhagoletis zephyria
ATTTACACCAGGCGATTGTTGCTTTCAACTAAAAATCGCCTGAACAATCGCCTCGTGTAAATTCCCTATTAGCGAGAGTGCACCACGCTTTGAACAAAATTACTTTTTCGCGGTGTGGGCGGGGGTTGAGGGGGGTACTGTTTAGTAAGTGGTCCACCTATTTCGGGGTATTGCGTCCAAAGGGGTGACGCGATCCAACACACTTGTAGCCAAGGGTCTACCCATTATTTTAACATCCACTATTGTAATTTTTGGTCACTAATTTATTTACAAATTGGGTTTGAAATATGCCCTTTTTTGTAAAATTCGGAAATTAGCGTACATTTGTCACTCCTATTTTCCTTAAAGCAGCCACTTCACCAATGCATTTTTATATTCCCCTTCACTTTAAACTTTATTCGACTTGTTACAACTTTCTTTATTACTTTAATTTTAACCTATCGATCACAATTTATTAAATAAAAACACCTTCAAAACCACGCGTCTGCCTTTGGTTGCAAATTAAATGGCGTAGTTCAGCTGTCTAACTCCAAAATATGCAAAAGAAGGGGCACCGAAATTGCGCATATGGAAACTGTGCATTTAGACATTATTTCGGTTTCAACCGAAACTGTGCATGTATGCTTTATTTCGGTTTTTGCCATATGCATTATTTCGGTTTTCAACCGAAACTGCATGTATGCATTACTTCGTTTTTTTTTCATATGCATTATTTCGCTTTTAAAACAAAAGTATGCATATTCATAATTTCGGTATTTTCTCATATGCATTATTTCGGCTTTCAACCAAAACTGTGCATGTATGCATTACTTCGGGTTTTTCATATGCATTAGTTCGGGTTTCAACCGAATCCGAAATTTCACAATATTTTTAGTTAATTTTTTTTTCCTTAATTGTTTTTTTAGTTGATTTTTTTTTTTTCAAATCGTCTGATAACCAACTTGAGATAATTTATTTTATTTAAAAATCCCACGGTTTTCGTTAGNTTTTTTTTCATATGCATTATTTCGCTTTTAAAACAAAAGTATGCATATTCATAATTTCGGTATTTTCTCATAAGCATTAGTTCGGGTTTCAACCGAATCCGAAATTTCACAATATTTTTAGTTAATTTTTTTTTTCTTAATTTTTTTTTAGTTGATTTTTTTTTTTCAAATCGTCTGATAACTTGAGATAATTTATTTTATTTAAAAATCCCACGGTTTTCGTTAGTTGGGTTATATTCCACTTCAAACTGCTCAGTTTGCCTCGGAAAATGCCGTTTTTACCCCATTTTCAAACGGTTCCCTAGGGGTCTGTGGGAGGTCCCCAAGGGGGGGGGGCGGCTTTTCGTAAAGTGGCGACTGTCCCCTTTCGCAAAAACGATGGGCCAATAACTAAACATTTCCCGTTGAGGGGGTCGTACACATCACAAAACTGTAAACCAGACGGCAAGGAAACTCATAGTTTACGAGTAATTTGTTGAGGTGGACTTTACAGCATTAAANAAACCAGACGGCAAGGAAACTCATAGTTTACGAGTAATTTGTTGAGGTGGGCTTTAGATTGGTAACCCCGGAGTACAGCATTAAGGGACACTCAAACATACGCGGTATTGGAAGTGCGGTACAAGGCGGTACATAACTATACTATGTACCGCCTTGTACCGCACTTCCAATACCGCGTCTGTTTGAGTGTTCCTGTAAGGAAAATATGGGAGAGAGAGGGGTCTAATAGTTCCCTGTATGAAGTTTCAAAGCGCGCAACCTTGTAGTTTTTAAGGAATTTGTTGTTAAACACAACTTATATGCATGATGCAATAATACAAGTTGTTATCAGTTAGCAACTTCTAGCTTTAATTCCGCCATATTGACTGCCTTAGCTGAAACAGTGTTACTTCTTTCACAATTCTTTGCCTAATAATATGGTTGAATTTTTTTATTTTTTCTCAGTATACACATTTTGTTTTCTCAAAAAGGTTTTATATCTTATTTTATTTCATTTCATTGCGAATATACTATAAAAAAGCAAATTTGTTTAGAAGAAAATATGAAAATTATATATTTCCCCCAAATGGGGATTAATTTCTTCCCGTTTTTCTTATTCTACTGAGCTTAGGCAGTGTCAAATCGAGCTGCCACAACTGATACCACCTTGTATTATTGCATCATGGCTTACATGTGCATTAATATACAAAGGAGATTGCTAAGAGATTGTTCTGATCCATTTAGCTTTAATAATAAAATGTAAGCTCCCTCCTTTTAAGGGCCTCCATTTCACTAGATATTGTGCCGCTTTAATTCTTGGAACGCTTTCCCAAAATTCCACCACATCCTCTTTTAGCTCCTTTTACAAAGACTCGACCAGNATGTAAGCTCCCTCCTTTTAAGGGCCTCCATTTCACTAGATATTGTGCCAGTTTAATTCTTGGAACGCTTTCCCAAAATTCCACCACATCCTCTTTTAGCTCCTTTTACAAACACTCGACCAGTGTCCGGCCTTTCGCTCATGTATGCCACCAGTTTTTCGTGTTGCGAGCGATTTGTTGGGGAAAATTTTAGTAGACGGACGGCAAATTCTAGAAAAAGGGGGAAATGAGGGGGGTAGAATAGGACCCCCTGATTTCAAAAATATNCGAGCGATTTGTTGGGGAAAATTTTAGTAGACGGACGGCAAATTCTAGAAGAAGGGGGAATGAGGGGGGTAGAATAGGACCCCCTGATTTCAAAAATATCCCCCATTTTTCTAGCAACCCTATAGTTCCTATATAATTTATTGTTAAAGTTTTCATATAAACGATGAATAAGATAGCAAAATAACATAAAATTTGGTGCTACCAGACTGGAATTTTGAATACAAAAGCGGATTTTTAATTCGGAATTTTCACTTAGTAGAATTCTCATTTCTGTTTTGCGAAGAAAAGGAGCTGAACACCGTTTGTAGAGAACACCTTTCTGCGAAGGCGGCCTTCGGCCGCAATTAAGGATTATAACCCTCAGGCTGTAAAATTCTCCTTTCTGTTTTGCGAATAAAAGGAGCTGAACACCGTTTCCAGAGAACACCTTTCTGCTTAGGCGGCCTTCGGCCGCACTTAGGGATTATAACCCTCAGGCGGTAGAATTCTCCTTTCTGTTTTGCGAAGAAAAGGAGCTGAACACCTTT
>NW_016170568.1:12924-13191 GCF_001687245.7 Rhagoletis zephyria
TGCGCACATTAAGCAATTCGAATACTTCAAAATATTTGGAAGATCGTTGATGAATAAAATAAACAGATGGGGGCCAAGGTGGCTAACTTGAGGTACACCTGACGCCACATGAATTACACGAGATGAAGATTTTTTAAAGATAACCCTCTGTTTCCTGCCAATGAAATAAGAAGAAAGCCAGCGCAGCAGGATTGGAGGGAAACCAATTTTATCAAGTTTGTATATTAGAGTTGAATGAGATACTTTATCAAAAGCCTTGCTGAAATC
>NW_016170568.1:13328-14106 GCF_001687245.7 Rhagoletis zephyria
TTTAGGAATGGCACACAGCTTAGCGATTCCCCTATAATTCGCAATATTCGACCTGCTTCCATTTTTATAAAGCGGCAAGATATACGACTCCTTCCACAAAGAGGGGAAAACTCCTTGCTTTAGAGAAGCATTGAAGATGTTTGTTAATGGCTTATATAGATAATCAGCACAACTTATTAGGACACAGGAGGGAATACCATCCGGGCCGCTTAGAAAAGAATTTTTTAAACTATTCAAATGAAGGAGAACATTGTCAGCGGAGATTGAAGGAATACGGATGTGGTCAAACTGTGGGAGTGGAAAAGGATAGCTAGAAGTTTTTTCATTTGGCTCGACAGAATAGTTCTTCGGGATCTTATTGTACTAATTTTCTTTATAATAATAAATGAAATAAATGAAAAATAACTTGCAAACATATCAGCAATCGTATCATCATCACTAGGAATAACATCATCTANCCAGAGGTTGCTTGATGAACCTCTGGACTTCGTCCGTCAGTTCATATAGATGCCTCCTGACGTGCCTCGGCGAGGGCTCCTCTGCAAGCAGCTGTCTGTTTGGGTGGCCACTTCTGTGGCTCCCGATCAGGAACTGCTTGTAGAGCATTATATTGTGCTCCTTTACGGGGAGCATTTACGCCGNTGTATTTCCTGTAACATTTTCTGTTTAAGGCATTGTATTTATGACGAAGGCTAGAGTACGCGGCGTAGTGAGAAGGCAGACCTGATTTTTTATAAAGTTAAATGATTTAGTTTTCTGATTTTTTAAATGCTTTAGC
>NW_016170568.1:14181-15620 GCF_001687245.7 Rhagoletis zephyria
GGGTTGCCGTTAGTGGAACTTGACGACAACGACTGAGATACCAACCGTCCTGGGCGGGGTTGTTGTAGCCGCTACAACAACAACAACAACGAGGTCTTGTCTTTTCTTTAACTAGAGGAATGAGTTTACTGAATATATTATTCAAGATTTTACTAAAGTGTAAGGCACTGTTCTCAACATCCCCATCGTACTCAGGCCAGATTATATCAGATATAGCTATTTGAAGCTTGTCGTAGTTAGCGTATTTGAAAGAATATCGCCGACCTTTCGGCTTTCTAGTTTCAGGACAATAACATGAATCGTAGGATGGTGCCAAGGACAACTCAAGTGGTGGGTGATAAGGGTCTATAGGTATAACTAAAGGATCGCCGCGTATTATAGTGCATTTAGCAGTATCATCAATAAACGCTAAATCAAGACATTTACCTAAGTTGTTGATAACTGAATTAGACCAAAATCGGAAAGTTCGTTAAGAAATTGGTTAAGTACATCCCGAGAAGAATTTGGCACCAGAATTCCATCCACCGAATCCCAGGAAACACACGCTAGATTGAAATCACCCAACACAACAATCGAATCGGAGGGCTTGACCATGGCAAATAAAGAGAGCAATAATGAAGAATGTTTGAAGTAAACCGAAGGGTTAGAGTTTGGTGGAATATAAATTGCAACAAGAAAAACACTACTTGAGGGGCACCGTATTCTAACACAGAGGAATTCAACATCATCTGAACCTGTGAACACAACTTTTTCAGAGGAAAAGTCGGTCTGAACAGCTATTAAAACACCCCGCCTTTTCTATCTAAAACTATGTTCCCCCCATTAGNTATCTAAAACTATGTTCCCATTAGCGTAATTTAGAGGTCAATCTTAATTTACGCATAAATTAAGTACAAACTAAGTAATTTCGCCTTGTAAAGTCTCTCAGTAAATTAAGTTGAAAGAACGTAGTTTATCTTAAACCAAGAACCAAATCACGAACAAATCAGTGTCGGCTCTAATTTTATCGATAATAATCGAAAAAAGTATTGTCCCATAACTGATATGTCATTGTGTTTAGACGTTTTTGCTTTTAATAATCGCGCGTGGTAGTTTGCAAAATATTTCCAGAAGCTTTCTCTTTTGATCATTGATATTGANTTTGCTTTTAATAATCGCGCGTGGTAGTTTGCAAAATATTTCCAGAAGCTTTCTCTTTTGATCACTCATCTAAAATCTAAAAAATTACCACAAACAACTCAGAATATAAAAATATACGCAATTACTCACATTCGCGATCTCTTTTGGTTAAGTAAACAATAACACAGGGTTGCTACAAAGCTGTCAAGAAAAATAAAGGATCGCGTGTATGAACGCACTTAATTAGTGAGGTATTTTAAAGGAAACAAAGTATTTTATGTTGGTAATGTGAACATAGTTTAAGCGATCATTTCTAAATA
>NW_016170569.1:0-871 GCF_001687245.7 Rhagoletis zephyria
AGTCAGCATTTGCTCTCCTGGATAAAAATCTGCTGACGAAAACCTTCACAAACAACAACAACAAACTGGCGTTTTATACCACCCGCATCGCCACACATGGGCGGAGCCTGGGAGCGGCTAGTTCGCTCAGTAAAGGACGTACTTCAACGGATTTTGACAACTAGCCATCCGAATGACGAACTTCTACGTGCCGCTTTAATGGAGGTGGAGATGACGGTCAACTCACGACCATTAACTTATATTCCTGTCGACCACGAAGAGGAAGAGGCGCTTACACCTAACCACTTCTTGTTAGGTAACTCTAGTGGTATTAAGCCGATCGCGGAACCGGTTACTGAGGGCGTTTTAATGCGTCGTAACTGGCGAACATCGCAACAACNGCTACCATTAACTTATATTCCTGTCGACCATGAAGAGGAAGAGGCGCTTACACCTAACCACTTCTTTTTAGGTAACTCTAGTGGTATTAAGCCGATCGCGGAACCGGTTACTGAGGGCGTTTTAATGCGTCGTAACTGGCGAACATCGCAACAACTCGCAGACGCCTTCTGGAGACGTTGGGTTACTGAGTATTTGCCCACAATCACTAGGAGAACCAAATGGTTTGCGGATGTTAAAGCCATCGAAGTCGGTGACATTGCGTACATAGTGGATCCTAATAACCCAAGGAACTGTTGGCCAAAGGGTAAGGTGATCGAGGTCCGAAAGAGTGCCGATGGAAAGGTAAGAAGCGCTACGCTCAAGACAATTGTGGCATCTATGAAAGACCTGCTGCCAAAATAGCCGTTCTAGACCTGAAGAGCTCGGTACATCCTGATCGGCAGCATATACCAGGGGGGAGTGTTACGAACGATCTGGCAGCACAGTTGGA
>NW_016170569.1:14923-15619 GCF_001687245.7 Rhagoletis zephyria
TTTTTTTTTTAGATGAAAAATAAGTGCGTTATGCGTTTTTTTTGAATTCATCTCAAGCTTTTTACAGCTACTGCTTCAGTTTTAATGAATTCTGGTCCAAAATCGTTAGTAGTTGATTGTAGTTAAACATTTTTCTTTTAGTTGAAAAATAAGTGCGTAATGCGTTTTTTAAAAAATGCATAGGAAGCTTTTTACAACTACAGCTTCAATTTTTATGAGTTCAGGTCCAGAATCGTTTGTAGTTGATTGTAGATAAAAAAAAATTTTTTTAGTTGAAAAATAAGTGCGTAATGCGTTTTTAATAAAATTCATATGAAGCTTTGTACAGCTACAGCTTCAATTTTAATGAATTCTAGTCCAAAATCATTTGTAGTTGATTGTAGATAAAAAAAAATTTTTTTAGTTGAAAAATAAGTGCGTAATGCGTTTTTAATAAAATTCATATGAAGCTTTGTACAGCTACAGCTTCAATTTTAATGAATTCTAGTCCAAAATCATTTGTAGTTGATTGTAGATAAAAAAAAATTTTTTTAGTTGAAAAATAAGTGCGTAATTTGTTTTTTTTTTTAATTCATATGAAGCTTTGTACAGCTACAGCTTCAATTTTAATGAATTCTAGTCCAAAATCATTTGTAGTTGATTGTAGATAAAAAAAAATTTTTTTAGTTGAAAAATAAGTGCGTAATGCGTTTTTTA
>NW_016170571.1:0-4639 GCF_001687245.7 Rhagoletis zephyria
AAAGTAAAATTTTGGAACAAAATAGGATTATTATTAAAGTTTTAGAAAACGGGTGTGGCCCCGCCCACTTATGATGAAATGTTTTATCTCAGTATCCGCTTCACTAATCCGTACCAAACTCGGTATGAGCTTAGGCTATATCTAACATAACTGCTAAAAATTCTTGAAATCGGGCGATAACCACGCCCACTTCCCATATAACGGTAATTTACAGAAACGCTAAAACTGCGATAAATCAATAACTACTGAAGCTAATTCACTCTAAATCGATTATTGGAATAACCTCTTGGCATTAATTAAAACTCTTATAATTTTTTGGATAATGGACGTGGCGCCGCGCACTTTTGACCATAAATGTATATCTCCTTGACCGATTTATCAATTTGTACCAAACTCGGTGCACTTGGTATGGAAAAGCAATGCGTTGAAAAAACGAAAACTCCGATATTTCAGTAATTGAGGACGCTAATTTACTCCAAGTTAATACTTACAAAATTCTATAAAAATAAATAAGACTGTTGTTATTACAAAAATGTAGTTTTACTACATTGGGTGCGTTCGAGCTACGTAATAAAGGGTGAACACACCAAAACTACGACACTTTGGGAAGCTTATAACTTACCCAAAACGAATTCAATATTTTAAAATTCAAATACCATAAGCCGACCACATGACCTTAGTTGGACGTAGAAGAAATTTCATTTGAATTTGATTCCTAGTTGAGTTAAAAATGGCAACCGAGTTAGAAACGAGACAAACCATTTTGCACGAGTTTATAAATGATCCGGCCTTAAGTACACGTAAAATTGCTAAAAAATTAAAGATTGCACTATTCGACAGTTTGCAGGGTTTTAATCGGTACAAATAAGGCCTGGCAGTTACGAGAAAACCAGGGAGCGGGGGTTAGCATGGTCAAAGTGATAAAAACAGTGCTCGGAAGGTCCTCAGTGCGTTTTCGTGAAATCCGAAGATTTTGTCGCGTTATGTTGCAAAATCCGTACGCAGATCGCAGTTTTTCGTACAAAAGGTAAAGCGAAAAGCGCCAGACCGAGGCGCAAAGTAGAATGTTACAGCGAAATCCCGCATTCGGAAGTTGTATGAATTTTAAATTAAAAAATACAACTGCATTGTTATGGACTACAAAACCTACTGCTATAAAAATTCAAAATATATTTCAGGTCAAGACTTTTATACTGGTGCAAGTCGTCAAGATGCCCCTGAAAGTTGTAAGCTGAAAATGAAGTCCAAATTTCCAAAAAAACCACATGGTTTGGCAAGCTATTTGATCCTGTGGCCGTAAGAGCAGCCCTTTTTTCCAATCCGGGACAATGAATGATCAAGTTTATCGGGATGAGTGCCTCAAAAGGCGTCTTCTGTCATTTATCAACAGATAAGGAGTAGGCCATCGTTCTAGGCGGACATGGCAACCTGCCACTATGCCAAGGACACATTGCCGTGGTATAATGCAAATAACATCAATTTTGTACCTCACGACTGCAATCCAATCAATAGCCCAGAGCTACGTCCTGTTGGGGAATATTGGTCAATTGTCAATCTTGAAGAAAACAGGTAAAACAGTGAAAAATATTGAAGAGTGCAAAACAAAGTAGTTGTGCGCATCGCGTAAAGTCGATGATGCAGTCGTGCAGAACATGATGGCGCGTGTGCGATGAAAATACCGATCACTTGCATATGGAGCAAATAATAACTAATATTTTAACATTTTAATAACATCTAAACTTCCAAGTTATATAATACAAAAAAANAATAATTTCAAAGCCTGCTAGTTTGTTTCTGGTACTCATTTCTAAGTGTCGCAGTTTTGGTGTGTTCACCCTTTAATTGCCGCATTATTGCAGACTTGTTGCTTTCCAGATGACATGTTGCTGATGCTGAACTTAACCTTTTTTAAAACATTGCAGAAATTGAGCAGTAAAAATTTGTATGTTGCTTTTGATTTGCCAATGATGAGTAACTGATTGTCAAAATTTTGTTCGCCCAAATTTTCGCGTAGTACGTGATACTCTTTCATAAAAGAGCAACACTGCCGCATTAATTGCACCTCGAATACACCCATTTCTTACCTATACTGTGATACATATTTGAGTTATTTAATTACTTTAATTAAAGTTAAATTTGATTTTTTAAACCCTGGAAGGTTCCTTAGAGATAAAGTATTTTCAAACCCATTTCCATTGATACCCATATTGCAGCAATTCATTTAACTAATTGAACAAAATTGTTTAACAGGTGACAACTCTGTTAATGTTTTAACTTATATTTACTTGATTTTAAACATTTACAATTCTATATGTTTCGAGTTGAAATATTCATAAAAATAATTTTGGCCGCATAAATCGGCTAAATATCCCTATGTGCCGCGCTCGCACTTTAGCTGCTGCGCGGGCAAAAAAGTGACCACCTCTGGTATAAACAATGCAAAAAGACAATAGACTGCGAAAATCAGTATTGTCAATTTTGAAGAAAATTAACCTCTCATATGAGTTTGTAAATGATACAAGCTAAAGTAAAAAAATATCGAATTTTGAGATAAGTTTCGAAATACACTCAAATTCTTAAGTTTATTTTCATTTCATTCGGTATTATAACCTGAAGAAAGGGGAAGTGCATCAAATAAACCAATTGCGATATTTTCTACACCGTAAAATCTCCGTAGAAGATCCCCATAAGCCTAGAGGCCCTGTTCAATGTCATAACTGCCAGGAATTTGGTCACACACGTCGCTACTGCACCTTACCTGGTGTCTTTGTTATCTGTGGGGATTTACACACTTCCAAAGAATGTGTGAAACCAAAAATGCACCCGAAATCCAAAAAGTGCAGTAACTGCGGTGGAAATCACCCTGCTAATTATAGAGGTTGTCCAGTTTATATCTCAATGAAAGAGAAAGCAACTCCCAAAAATATTCCTATTAGGCATAACCCCGTACCAGAAATCGCTAAGCCAATGCCTGCGCCAATCACTGTTAATAATTTTACTTCTTATGCACAAATGCTGAAAAATACTCCTCCGACACAACATCTTTTTGGTCAGAATAGTAGTAACCTAGAAGCTACTATAAATAACTTTATGAAAGTTATGCAGGAGCAAATGATGGCAATGCAGAGCATAGTACAAGATTTGATTAAAAATCAAAATCTATTACTTCAAGCCATTTTACCTAAATCATGAATAATCTCAAAATTTGTTTTTATAATGCTATCGGGCTAACCCAGCATAAAAACGAACTAGAAATTTTCCTAGAGGGCTTTCATATAGACGTTTTGCTTGCATCTGAAACCCACCTTACGCAATTTAATAACTTTCAAATTAATGGGTACAAATTCTATGATACTAAGGGCCAATTTCAAATCGCCTATTTAAATACCGATTGATGATTTTTCATTTTTAGATGAAATATTTAAACTGTATTTAAATGCCGCATGTCGGCTATTTAAATATGGAAAATGCAACCCTGCTTTTCGACTAAACAGCAGCTGATTACTCAAAATAAAATATAAATAAGTAAATAAAAGGCAAAAGTTATTCAAATTAAATACTATTAAAATGAGTACGAGTGACGAAAGTGACATGGAATGCGAGGTTCTAGAGCGCATCATTATAACGCGACGTCCACGGTATATAAGGGATGCGCCAACCCGTTTCAGAGACTTCGACGAGAAGGATTTCCGGGACAGATTTCGTGTAAGCAAAGCGTCAGCATGGATGGTGTTAAGGATGATACGGGAAAAAATCCAACATAAAATTACATGGTAAACCCGATTTAGAGGAATTGTGTACTGCTTCTAATGACTTTTACTCCAGGAACAGTGCTCTAACTCCCGAAGAAATGCTTCTGGTCACTTTGCGATTCTATGCCACGGGTTGCATGCAAAGGACTGGAGGGGACTTAATCGGAGTTTCTAATAGCACTACTTCCCGAGTCATAAGGTTGGTTTCGCACCACATAGCTGTATTACGAGCGCAGTTTATTTCATTTCCCACAACTGCAGAAGAGCAAAGACGGCTGCACGAAAAGTTTTATTTAGTAGGGAAATTTCCTCGCGTGGTAGCGGCTTTAGACTGCACGCATATAAAAATAATATCACCAGGTCAGTGTCAGAAATTGAAAACTAATAACCAAATTCAACAAAAATTAAATAGTTTTGAATTGCTTTGTAAATAGCAAAGTTCTGTTCTTAGGGAAATATTTAGCTATTTGTACAACGATTTTGGTGTGAAGGCGGAGGGGGTGGAGCGTGCCCCCACCCCCCAAACCTCCCATAAAAGAAAGAGGATGGACCGCACTATATGAAAAGTAACCCACTCCCTCTCACATTCCCACATACCCCTTTGGGAGCTGTTTGAAGATAGGGAAAATTTGGATTTTTTGCAAAGGAAAACCTTCGGGCGCGCTTAGGAATTATAAAGTAGAATTCTTCTTTCTGTGTTGCCAAAGAATAGGGGCTGAACACCGTTTTTTTAATAAACTGTAGACTCTTGTCTAGAAGCGTGAGTAAAAGTTTCTTGATTTGGGTCACGAGTTTGGGTACAGAAACCCGAAATCGTTGTACACATAACTAAACTGTACCCTGTACTTATACGTATGTATACATGTACTTTTTATAGGAGGTCATGA
>NW_016170571.1:5989-9069 GCF_001687245.7 Rhagoletis zephyria
CGAGCTAATGGGTTAAAATGTTCTACAAAAATATTTCCCATGCAATTTTATTATATATGTCTTAAACTTTGATTTCGCTCAGACATTTATTTTAACTATTTTTTCGACTTTATTGAAAACTACTTAGGCCGATACATGAAAACTTTAGTAGGCCATGAAATAAAAATACGAGCTAACTTTTGCAAATCCACCGGGAGTATTATTACTGGATGGGTATACTTTCAGAGAATGTTAACAAAGTCCGGGCTGGTTTCGGCTGTCCCACAGTGTAATTTGAGTTTAACTTTTTAGACAGGTGGCCACTCTCTTCAACCACCTCAAAAATATTTTAATTGTTGCATAGTATTTTAATCACAACACTTTTTAACTATATTCGACTTTTCAAACAGGTGGCACCCCTCCTAAATGTAATTAAAAAATAAAGCTTATTCAAAACCATCGATTGATACCTATAACCATATTACATATTTATGACTTGGTGTTAAATATTTAACGCAAACATCTCCGAACTCAATTAAGAAGTTTCAACTAAAAATATTTTTGGAAAATTCGAATTAAATCGAATTTGCACCACCAAATTTCGAATCGAATAATCGAATGGTTTGGCAATGTTCGAAATTCGGAAAAAATCGAATTTCAACCCCCCACTACCCATCCCTACTTGGGTGGCCTTACTGTATCTGCTATATACTGCCCCCCTCGTCATAACATAGCGGAAAAACAATTTGATGACTTTTTCCTAAAGTTTGGCAGTAAGTTTATTGTAGCAGGAGACTACAAAGCCAAACGTACATTCTGGGGGTCTAGATTGATTACACCAAAGGGTAGAAATCTATATTAAGTAATCCAGAACAGAGGATTTGGCGTATTGTCTACTGGTCAGCCAACGTATTGGCCTTCTGACCCCCAAAAAATACCCGATCTTATTGGCTTTGGTGTAACAAAGGGTATTGCGCGACACCAAGTTAATACAGAAGCATAATTTGATCTCTCTTCAGATCATTCTCCCTGCCTCATAACATTATCAATGTTTCTTAACTATGAAGAAAAACAAAAAAATCTTACAAATAAACACACAAACTGGTTAAATTACAAAAAGTATGTCAGTTCGTACATTGACCCGCAAATTCTTATTCGGACCAAGAATGATATCGACAGGGCAGCTGTCTCACTGATATAATAGTTAAGGCCGCAGAAATTGCTACACCAAATCCTTCTATTAAACATCGCAGTTCTTACTGCCCTGGCCTGCACACCCCAAACATTCTTAACTTAATAAGTAAAAAGCGCAGATTAAAAAGAGAATGACAAAGAATTCGCTGTCCAAAGCTTAAACAGGAGCTGAATGCATGTACAAAGAAATTACGTATTTTGTTGCAGCGAAAAAAGAAAGAAGTACGCAGTCGATCCTCCAGTCCTTGTCTGCCTCGAAACAGACAGACTACTCCCTTTGGCGAACACTGAATCATGCGAAGAGGCCCGTTCTTCGAGAAGCACCATTACGTACTCAGAACGGAAGCTGGGCGAGGAATGATGAGGGTAAAGCAAACGCTTTCGCCTGTCATCTTTCACAAGCCTTTAGACCCAATGAAGGCGCTCATCCTTCCAATATTTCAATACATCTCAGTACCACAAATCCGCTTCGGTTTAAAAAGAGAGATTTAATTAACACCAGAAGAATAAAGCGCCTGGTTACGAAAGGATTACAGGTGAAATGATAAAGGAGCTTCCACTAACTGCCGTAAGTTTTTTATTACATATTTTTAGTAACATGCTTAAGTTGGGGCACTTCCACGATTTATAGAAACTTTCAGAAATAATTATGGTGCCAAAGCCGACGAGCAAAGATCCGACGGTAGTAAAATTCATATCGGCCCATTAGCTTGATTTCTGTATTTTCCAAATATTTGAAAAACTTTTATTGAAAAAAATACAACCTTCTCTAACAAGTAACCAAATAATACCACCACATCAGTTTGGTTTTCGTGAAAAACATGGAACTGTAGAACAAGTTCATAGAATTGTTTCTTGTATTAGAAAAGCCTTCGAAGGGAAGCAATCAGGGACCGAAGATAACAGTTATTGATGGAAACTGTCATGCAAAATTCACTATGAAGGAAATGTTCTACAACTAACAGCCGCACTCAGAGTCGTTTGATGATTACTTAAGGTGTCCCTCAGTAACGATTTGAAAAAATTCCCTCTCAGAGTCAGTTAATGATTCGTTAACGGCATTTAATGTACATTAAAGTTAAGTAAACAAAAACCTTTACTTAACTTTTTAACGAATGATTTTGAAATTTTTTGTTTGTTTTCAATAAATTTCAATTTCGATAACGTTGCTGTATCAGTGGCAATTCGTGCCATTAAAGAGATCCGAGTTCAATCCTCGGCAACGAATTTTTTTTAATACAATTTTTTTTTAAGTTATTGCTTCAAAAATTCATATTTTTTATTTTATTTAACGTTTGGAAACTTTTTTGATTCATCTTTTTTCTTTCACTTTCAGTTTCTAAAATTTTTAGTTTTTCCTGTTTTTCATTTGGTTTAATTTTTAGAAAACTTATTGCTAAGCGATAAATATAATAGCACTATTAGCACATCTGTCAATTAGTTATTCGAAATATAGAAAAGGGCTTTCAAGATAGTTGCCGAAATATAAAGACTTTTGTCTCTCGAAAAACTGAGGTGAGTTCAAAGGCAGATGCGAAAATTGGCCTGTTATTGGTCTTGTTTGTCTTTTAGCAAACAATTTAATTAAATTTAAAAAAAAAATTGTTTTCTTTTTAAAGCAAGTACCAGGTTGACCGAGCTTTGCCGGGAGTGCATATACTTTTTAAAGTTTTCAAGATCTTATATATACCCTGCAGGGAAAGCTACTAGTTGTGAACTAGAATTCTACCAGTTTGCCTTTCAGCCCAACTAGTTCACGTTCTATCCTTTTTCAATGTTAGCGACTGGTATTTTTAACATTGCGATGTCCTACGAGATGTCAATTGTCAGGCTATGCATCAGCATCTACTAGTAGAAATACTAGTAGCATCATACCAGTTGATGAGATAGTCTGCCAATTCATCCCC
>NW_016170571.1:14002-15614 GCF_001687245.7 Rhagoletis zephyria
CCTGCACTTCCACTTTGAAAACGTCGCGCAATATCCCTTTTGGTTGCCATTATTTGAGCCAATTTTTCGTATTGCCCGTATTACCGCTGGCGAAAACACAGAAATCGAGAAAATTCATTTATGATGACTTTTACAATCATGCACAGTATATTTTACTTAATTTTTTTTATTTTAAAATTTTATTATTTAAACCCACGAAAATAACAATTGAAAAGTTCTCCGTCAACAAATTTGCAACTTAGAAAACCGGAACTACGATCGAAATGTAGAATAGGTATAATCGTAAATTTCGAAGATTCGAAATGCATAATAGGGCTGAATAATAGAGAAACATTTCGGGAACGGCTCTACTCAAAAATCACTCACAAAGTGCAAATTAGACACAATTTAAACTGATTTTTCACTTATAATTCAAATTCTCTTTCGCTGATTTGTAAACAAAGGTTTATTTACAAGTTACCACAACTGTCAAAATCGGCGAAACCAAAGTAGCGGTACCACTGACGGCGCCACCTTTGTTCGCTGCACCGTGTTGTTGAGAACTTTGGTCAGAAAATATTTTCCATCAGGGTTGCCACGCTTCTATGTAATACAAATTTGATTTTCTTTTTTAATTTCAATCAGCTTTTTTATGTATACACAGTACACAAGATATGTACCATTCGTTCCAGCGTATTTCGGAATAAGGTTGCCACCTAAATTTTAGAGTACCCTGCAGTGAAAACCCAAACCAGTTAGAAAAAATACTAGTTCATAAACTAGTATGTGCCTACCAGTTCGACATTTTCGAAGAACTTAAGCGATCAGCGACATCTGCCTTTGAATTGCCAAAGCCTAAAATAAAACTCAATTAATTGCTTTTCTTACAAATGTCGGCTGTGGCGTCACGTGAAGACTCCCTGCAGTGAAAACCCAAACCAGTTAGAAAAAATACTAGTTCATAAACTAGTATGTGCCTACCAGTTCGACATTTTCGAAGAACTTAAGCGTTCAGCGAATCTGCCTTTGAATTGCCAAAGCCTAAAATAAAACGCAATTAATTGCTTCTCTTACAAATGTCGGCTGCGGCGTCACGTGAAGACTACTGGTTCTGGTTCTGGGATCGCAGGTTCGAGGCCGCTTGGAGGTGGTTAAGATTTTTAAAGTTAAATCAATGTAAGTAGGAATAATTATTTCAATTTAAATATAAATAACAAACTTAAAAATCTGGTTGCATTACAAAAAAAAAGAAAAAATATGTGGAAAGAAATACTTGTGCCATAAAAAAATAGATACAAAAAAATATATATTTTTTTAATTAAATTTAAGAATAACAAAAAAANCCCCTAAATAAAAAATATAAATAAAAGAAATATTATAAAAAAAAAATAAAATAAAAAAAATTTTCCCTGCGCCCGGGCTTGAACCTGGTACCTCAGGCATACCACGCGAGTGCTTTGCTCTGTCGGCCATTGCGACTGTTGGAGCGCCGCGAGCAAAAAGGCATACTAATGCTTTTCATGACCAATTTTGGTAAAAAATTACCAAAACAGCAGCGCTGCTTCGAAGTCATGTGCAGTCAGTTCATAAAGTTCTTTAAAAATATTTTGTAAATGAGGCCATAAGACCTTAG
>NW_016170573.1:0-1857 GCF_001687245.7 Rhagoletis zephyria
TCTTCAAAACACCGCATCAATTACTGTTTTTGTGCTTATGTTTTCGAACTGGCTGCCGAGATAGGTCGATCTTCCACTCAGCCATCGATATACAAATTGAAATGCTCAAACTATAAGCACAAAAACAGTAATTGATGCGGTGTTTTGAAGATGTTTTAACGCCCTTGAGTCACAAGTATATACAAGTATTTTAGCAATCATACCGATAATTTCATGTAATAAAATAATTAAAAATGAAAATGAATAAAAAAAATTAAATCAGCAAAATGAATAAAACTAAGTGAAATTTTTGCTTAATTTCTAACCTAACCTACATTTGTATGTATGTAACTGAATCGCCTAATAATAGCTTTACATATAAAAAGATTATCCACATTTTCGAGCTTAATTCCTAATCTGTAATTAGCAAAATAGATTAGCCATACAAAATTATAGTTATCCCAAATTAAACCGACAACTTTTTGGTATCCAACCTAGTTTTATCGATTATACTTGCGAAGAAGAGGAGGAATGTCAAATGTAAAAGTAAACAAAATTAACGCTAGTAAGGAAAAGAAGTTTGTAAAGGTAGTTTTAATAAAATATTCAGTTAAAATATATTTAAATAACATAGTATGTGTAGCAGAAAAAAGTGACCACGGTGCCACAGAGAAGTTTAACTTTTTCTCGGGTTGAGTGAATAAGAGGCACATATGTAAATGTACTTTTATGCTTTGCGTTCGCATATGTTAACACATCAAATTTCATGAGTACCTAGTACTTACGCCTTTTTTGATGTGTATACATCTTTGGTTTCGGTAGGGGTAACATTTGTTAAACTGTAACGCATAGCCCAGCGGAAAATTTCGAAGGGCTTAGCATGTGTAATGCAGCAGAAAATTTTTAATTTCATTAGAAGCACCCTGTGTTTACTTGCTATTGCAAATGGTTGCATACATTTAGGCATTTATGGTTCAAATGGTTATTACTTCCGATAATTCAAACTCTGTGCACGCATACGACTATGTACCTATATTTATACATACTCAAGGTGCTGGCCCAATGCAAGCTGGCTTTGCTTGCTTTGCTTCGATCACTGTCAAAAATAATTGGAACAATACTAAAATGTATGAAACGAGAACAAATGGCAGCTTTGCTTCAAGCACTTGAAGTACGGCGAAGTTTCAAATAGCTCAATGTTCTATTTGACAGCGCTTTTGACAATGGAAATTGTAACATCCCTGCTGTTCATTTGTTTTGATTTGGTTTATAGCTTCATTTACGAATTTCGAGCGATTGAAGATATTTAATTTGATTTTAAGTTTTTCTGCAGAAATGTTCGAAGAAAATTTAATAAATGCAATTGAAAAGCACCGGTGTATCTGGGACAAAAGCCAGTTGTGTTACAGGGATAAAAACAAAAAAGACATGGCCTGGCGCGAAGTATCTGCTGTTGTTGGGGAATCTGGTAAGTACCAAAAATCTTGATACATGCATGTAATATAACTAATTGTATATACCTGCACACAATTTCCATTTAAAGAGGCTGACTGCCGCAAACGGTGGAAATCCTTGCGTGACCGCTTTACTATTGAGTTGAAGTTGCAGCACCAGCCAAGTGGAAGTGCTACTTCGTTCAGGAAGAACTGGGCTTATTTTGATACTCTGTCTTTTTTAAAAGGAACTGTTGCACCCAGAAAGTAAGTAAATGTACGTTTAAAAATATGGAAACCATTGCGCTTACACTTAGATTTTTATAGCACAACCACCAACATTACTACCGAAATAGAAGACTCTGGGTCTTAGACTGCTAATGTCCGCCCCTAAATTTAAAGATTATGTTGAGAGGGTTCTGGAAAAATTTTTTTTTTTTTTTTT
>NW_016170573.1:3991-8784 GCF_001687245.7 Rhagoletis zephyria
TCGGCAGCCAGTTCGAAAACGCTCTATCTCAAAAAACTTTTCAAGAACGCCCTATTTCAGAATTTAGTGGAAAAACACCCTACCTCAAAATTCGGTTCAAAAACGCCCTATCTCACTTCAAAATATATTGAAAATATGCTGATATAGGGCGTTTTTGAATCGGCAGCTGAGATAGGGCGTTTTTAAAGCGAATTCTGAAATAGGGCGTTCTTGAAAAGTTTTTTGAGATAGAATGTTTTCGAACTGGCTGCCGAGATAGGTCGATCTTCCACTCAGCCATCGATATACAAATTGAAATGCTCAAACTATAAGCACAAAAACAGTAATTGATGCGATGTTTTCAAGATGTTTTAACGCCCTTGAGTCACAAGTATATACAAGTATTTTAGCAATCATACCGATAATTTCATGTAATAAAATAATTAAAAATGAAAATGAATAAAAAAAATTAAATCAGCAAAATGAATAAAACTAAGTGAAATTTTTGCTTAATTTCTAACCTAACCTACATTTGTATGTATGTAACTGAATCGCCTAATAATAGCTTTACATATAAAAAGATTATCCACATTTTCGAGCTTAATTCCTAATCTGTAATTAGCAAAATAGATTAGCCATACAAAATTATAATTATCCCAGATTAAACCGACAACTTTTTGGTATCCAACCTAGTTTTATCGATTATACTTGCAAAGAAGAGGAGGAATGTCAAATGTAAAAGTAAACAAAATTAACGCTAGTAAGGAAAAGAAGTTTGTAAAGGTAGTTTTAATAAAATATTCAGTTAAAATATATTTAAATAACATAGTATGTGTAGCAGAAAAAAGTGACCACGGTGCCACAGAGAAGTTTAACTTTTTCTCGGGTTGAGTGAATAAGAGGCACATATGTAAATGTACTTTTATGCTTTGCGTTCGCATATGTTAACACATCAAATTTCATGAGTACCTAGTACTTACGCCTTTTTTGATNTTAACGCTAGTAAGGAATAGAAGTTTGTAAAGGTAGTTTTAATAAAATATTCAGTTAAAATATATTTAAATAACATAGTATGTGTAGCAGAAAAAAGTGACCACGGTGCCACAGAGAAGTTTAACTTTTTCTCGGGTTGAGTGAATAAGAGGCACATATGTAAATGTACTTTTATGCTTTGCGTTCGCATATGTTAACACATCAAATTTCATGAGTACCTAGTACTTACGCCTTTTTTGATGTGTATACATCTTTGGTTTCGGTAGGGGTAACATTTGTTAANTTACGCCTTTTTTGATGTGTATACATCTTTGGTTTCGGTAGGGGTAAAATTTGTTAAGCTGTAACGCATAGCCAAGCGAAAAATTTCGAAGGGCTTAGCATGTGTAATGCAGCAGAAAATTTTTAATTTCATTAGAAGCACCCTGTGTTTACTTGCTATTGCAAATGGTTGCATACATTTAGGCATTTATGGTTCAAATGATTATTACTTCCGATAATGCAAACTCCGTGCACACATACGACTATGTACCTATATTTATACATACTCAAGTTTGTATGTACAAATATATGCATGAACTCATTTGTTGCAAGTGGTNCTTAGGCATTTATGGTTCAAATGATTATTACTTCCGATAATGCAAACTCCGTGCACACATACGACTATGTACCTATATTTATACATAATCAAGTTTGTATGTACAAATATATGCATGAACTCATTTGTTGCAAGTGGTTTTGATATTCGTAGCATCGTTTTAGGCATAGGTTTAGTAGCCTATTGATAAAAGAGGAAGGCGAAAATTTTAACAATACTGAAAACATTTTAACTGGGTCCTTTGATAGATGATGAACATATAAGAACATATGTATATAGGCATATGTATGGATGATATAATAGCTCTGATCCAATACTTTTCGTGTAAAATCCTGTTAAAACGTCAAATAGCAAAATTACACTATGAAGTGAGAGTAAAAAGTGAGTAACAGAAAAAAGTTCGGGAACAAAAAAAACGCATCGAGTAGAACCTTGGAACTTCATTTTCTACACAACTCTCCAAAAATCGCTGTCATTACAGGATTTCGGAGTACGCGATCATTTTCCCGTAACTTCCTGCAAGTTCGCGTAAAAACCCGTAAGTTCATTGTGTACTGGATCAGAGTTAATACAAGATTGCACAAAGAGAAGACGAGAGTAATAGAAAAAGCCGAAGAAATGAATTTTCCTTCCCATTTTGCAAACAAAATACATATGTATTCATGACTTTAACGCAAACCTAACGACAGATGNAACTTCCTGCAAGTTCGCGTAAAAACCCGTAAGTTCATTGTGTACTGGATCAGAGTTAATATAAGATTGCACAAAGAGAAGACGAGAGTAATAGAAAAAGCCGAAGAAATGAATTTTCCTTCCCATTTTGCAAACAAAATACATATGTATTCATGACTTTAACGCAAACCTAACGACAGATGCAACAGAAAAACCGATTAAATTTCTGAAAGAATAACTAAATTTAGGAATATATACATATAGAAATGCTCAAACTATAAGCTCAAAAACAGTAATTGATGCGGTGTTTTCAAGATATTTTAACGCCCTTGAGTCACAAGAATATACAAGTATTTTAGCAATCATACCGATAATTTCATGTAATAAAAGAATTAAAAATGAAAATGAATAAAAAAAATTAAATCAGCAAAATGAATAAAACTAAGTGAAATTTTTGCTTAATTTCTAACCTAACCTACATTTGTATGTATGTAACTGAATCGCCTAATAATAGCTTTACATATAAAAAGATTATCCACATTTTCGAGCTTAATTCCTAATCTGTAATTAGCAAAATAAATTGGCCATACAAAATTATAATTATCCCAGATTAAACCGACAACTTTTTGGTATCCAACCTAGTTTTATCGATTATACTTGTGAAGAAGAGNATAAAACTAAGTGAAATTTTTGCTTAATTTCTAACCTAACCTACATTTGTATGTATGTAACTGAATCGCCTAATAATAGCTTTACATATAAAAAGATTATCCACATTTTCGAGCTTAATGCCTAATCTGTAATTACCAAAATAAATTAGCCATACAAAATTATAATTATCCCAGATTAAACCGACAACTTTTTGGTATCCAACCTAGTTTTATCGATTATAATTGTGAAGAAGAGGAGGAGTGTCAAATGTAAAAATAAACAAACTTGACGCTAGTAAGGAAAAGAAGTTTGTAAAGGTAGTTTTAATAAAATGTTCAGTTAAAATATATTTAAATAACATAATATGTGTAGCAGAAAAAAGTGACCACGGTGCCACAGAGAAGTTTAACTTTTTCTCGGATTGTGTGAATAACAAGCACAACCAATTNTAAGTTTGTAATGGTAGTTTTAATAAAATGTTCAGTTAAAATATATTTAAATAACATAATAGGTGTAGCAGAAAAAAGTGACCACGGTGCCACGGAGAAGTTTAACTTTTTCTCGGATTGTGTGAATAACAAGCACAACCAATTTGACAGTTAACGAGCTTTGATTGTAATTATATTTATATGTAAATGTACTTTTATGCTTTGCGTTCGCATATGTTAACACATCAAATTTCATGAGTACCTAGTACTCACGCCCTTTTGATGTGTATACATCTTTGTTTTCGGTAGGGGTAAAATTTGCGAAGCTGTAACGCATATCCCAGCAAAAAATTTAGAAGGGCTTAGCATTTGTATTTCAGCATAAAATTTTTATTTCATTAGAAGCACCCTGTGTTTGCTTGCTATTGTATACACTTAGTTGCATACATTTAGGCATATGCAGAGTAAGAGGAAAGGCGCTACAATTGATTATTACTTCCGATTATTTAAACTCCGCACATACACACGGCTTTGTACCTATGTATGTACATAAATATGTATGGACTCATTTGTTGCATCTGGGCTTGAATCCCGTAACTTTGAAACGATAGTCGTTCAAACGATACTGACAAAACGATGTTGTCAAAACACTGATTTATGCATTTGTGTTGCTGTTACTTGTTACTGTTACTGTTACGTGAAGCAAAACTCGAATCGAGTTGACGATATCGCACAAACGATCAAGCAATTTTTGATTTTTATGAAGCAAGACAATCTCGACACGATATCGTTCAGACGACTACACCACAGCGGCGATTCAGTTACATACATACAAATGTAGGTTAGGTTAGAAATTAAACATTAATTTCACTTAATTTTATTCATTTTGCTGATTTAATTCATTTTCATTTTTAATTCTTTTAATACATGAAATTATCGGTATGATTGATAAAATATGATACTTGTATATACTTGTGACTTAAGGGCGTTAAAATATCTTGAAAACACCGCATCAGTTATTGTTTGTGAGCTTATAGTTTGAGCATTTCTATTTGTATATATTCCTAAATTTAGTTCTTCTTTTCGGAATATAATCTGTGGTTCATGAAATGAGAGCGATTTTTGGGAGAGTTGGTAGAGATTGAAGTTGCAGGTTTTTACCCGATGCTTTTTTGTTCCGTACATTTTTCTGTAACTCACTTTTTATTCTCACTTCAGAGAGTGATTTTGCTGTTTGCCTTTTTCCAGGATTTTACACGAAAAGTATTGGATCAGAACTATTATATCATCCATACATATGCATATTATACACACATATATTCATGTATGTTCATCAGTTATCAAGGGCCCCAGTTAAAATGATTTCAGTATTTTTTTAAATTTTCGCTTTTTTATCAAAATAGACTACTAAACCTATGCCTAAAACCATCTACGAATATCAAAACCAGGGCATGAATCACATATGACGACAA
>NW_016170573.1:8809-15611 GCF_001687245.7 Rhagoletis zephyria
AGAACTTTCTCTGCCTAACAAAGAAGAAGGTTAATGATAATAATAATACTATTAAGACCAACACACTATTATTCTATATTAAAATATATATAACATATAAATGAGGCATTCTTTTTCATATCGAACTCAAATTTGGTGTCACAATTTCCCATTTTTTATTTTTTTCTTCGGATATATGTATGTAACTATGTATGATCTGTCAAAGTTTGGATTGTTTCGTGATTCTGACTAATAATGTACTTTTTCAAATTGTTATATCTCGGGTTCTGCTCATCGTAGAGGCTTCATCTTAATGCATTTTTAAAGCTAAAGAAACAGGCTTAACACTTCTATATATATGATGGTGATGATTGTCCTAAAGTTAACTTGGCTATTAACAGTTGAGCTTTTTGGAGTTGATTTGCATAGTGAAGACCAGTAAATTTGGGATTTAAAATTGACCATCGTAATCCTTGTTTAATTCTCACGCTCTCACAATATAAACTATCTCGTCATAAAAAAAAAAATATTTTAAAAATAGTTCTTGAAAACCGCTCGTTTTTGGAACATGTTTTTTATGGAGAGTTAGAGAAGTGGTGTAATTTTAAATCCCAAATTTTACTGATCTTCCCTATGCAAATCAACATATAAAATTTAAACTGTACTAGCTATGTTAACTTTAGGACAATCATGCCCATATTATGTATGGAAAAGTTAGGCCCTTTCTTAAGCTTTAAAACGACGTTAAGGTGAATTCTCTCTGATGAGCATAACCCGAGATATAACAATTTGAAGAAGTACATGAATGGTCAGAATCACCAAGAAATACGTGTTTGCTTATTTCATGTATAGAACCCATAAAAAATTTTAAGCGAATCTGAGACATGACTTCACTTTTTTTACGAAATCTGTCCGACTTGTATTTATACATAAGTATATGAATAGCCGTTCGATAGTCGGCCGTGTGACCACTATCGATGAATTGTGCTCACTATCGGATCATAACTTTTTTATTCCGTTATTCGATGAAGGTTACGTACTTTAAGAAAAATTTGTGTTGCATTTTTTTTATTAAAATTCATTCAGTCAAAATTCATAATGGGCTACAAAACTGCATACTCAAAAAAATTCTAAAAAATCAGATTGAAAAGCTCAAATCAAAATCAAATCTTAAATGAAATAAATAAAGCAAATTCGTTTTTGTTTTAAAATACTACTAAGCCCCATTATGCACATCTCAAATATTTAATAATTTGTTTAATTTTTTTAAGTTCTGCATAAAGTTTGAATGTTGGATTTATATGGTTTTGGCTAAAGCATGAGCCATATTTTTATGAAAAAATATCAAAAAAAAATTTACTTTAAAAACCTTGCAAATATATATTCTCATTCAGTCATTTTCTCCATATAAAAAAATTGCCGAACTTTGTATGGAAAAAGATTAGCAACACCTTCAACAAAAAGCAAAAATTGCCAAAAATCATCGGTAAACCCTGGCTACTTCAAACTTGCACTTTATTAATATAATAAAATTAAATATACTACAAAAGTACATACTCAAAATTTTTTCAAGAAGTGTAATTAAAAACTCGAAATTTTTTTGATATGCCAATTTTTGTACAAAGTTTTAAATTTGGACTTACACGGTTTTTGTAAGATACCGAACTTAATAAAAATAAAAAACATTAAATACTTTAAAGTGTCCCTCCCTGTATCTATATTCAATCTAACCAGTGCCGTAGTAAAGATTTAATATTTTTTCTCTTATGATTATGCAGCTCTTACCGATAGTATCGATACTATCGAATGGTGAGACCCAAAACTATCGAAAATATCGAATGATCCAACCATCGATAGTTTGGCAGCTCTACCGACCAATGATGAGGCAGCTGGCAGAGCTAATAGGGCTTTCGCACAAGGCGATTTTTCAGGCAACTTTTAGTTGAAAGCAAAAATCGCCTCGTCCGAACGGCCTTTCAACTAATCGCTTTCAACAAAGTTGGTCGCCAGCCAACTTTGAGGTCGTTCAACTTTTTTTCCTTGCAACCCTGTGTGTGTTTACATTCTGTATCAGTGTTGGGAAATTAAATTGTTCCTTCAGTACGAAATCTATACAAAAAATGTACTTTTCGGCTATAAATTGTATACACTTTTTAATTCGCTCATATATTTTCTTAGTACATTCCCTTCAAGACCAATGAATTTATGGTATTCATGAGAAAGTTTTATTGTTTATGTACATACGTTTACGTAGTTTACAATTTTACAAATTGATTCCACGTGCACATGTACTGCATTTAACGCAAATATGTATGCACACATTTTCAGGTATACATCTTAACAAAAAGCATATTTAAGTTATTATTAATGGATAATAGAGACATTTTCCTTTGGATTCAGTACTAAAATTTGACATTTTAATAGCATTTCAAGTGCTTATCAAAACTTTACGACAAGATTTTACCATTTATCTTAATAGTATTCAATTTTAATTATTTTTTGTAAAAATACGGTTTATATTTTAAGAAAAGCTGTACAAATTCAAGGTTCAAACTTTGTGCAACATTAAAAAAAACCAACACACTTTCGTAAAAATTTCGAGCTTTTTAATTCGATTTCCTAGATTTATTTTGAGCGTGCGGTTTTTTAGCCCATTAAATTTTAATATAACTAAGTTTTTTAAGATTTCTTTGATGAAGGTGTTGCTAGTTTTCTCCATATAAAAAAATCGTCGGACACACTTCGTATGGAAGAAAATGGCTGACATCGTCGACAAAAAAAATGCCAAGTTCAACGGTAAGTCCCAGCTACTTTAAACTTGAACTTTATTATACTAAAATTGAATGGGCTAAAAACTAAAGAATATTAATAAAGCTCGAAATTTTTACGAAAGTATGTTGGTTTTTGGATGTTTCGCAAAGATTTAATCTTAGGTTTGTACAGTTTTTCTTAAAGAATACATTATATTTTATAAACAGATAATTAAAATTAAAGAATAATAAAATAAATAGTAAAATCTTGTCAATATGTGAGTGCCGTAAAGGTATTATATTTACGAAAATCTCTTCTTATAACTAACGAAGACTTTGTTTCTATATGAAGCTGACTTCGACATTTTGTTTTAATAAAACTTAGTATCGAAAAGTTTCTTTAAAAATTTGACTAGGCTATATTATACTGGTTCGTTGAAGCCATTTTTCAAAACTTACAAAGGTAAATACGAACAGGCGAACCAAAGAGAACACAAAAAATTTCTTGCTGTGAATTTTCAGAGCTATATATTTTTAGTATTCATTACAAAATTTTACTAAAAAGTACTGCGTAGTAGGAAAGTATATTGTAAATGAAATTGTATAAAACAAGTACAATTGTACCAAAAATGCCAACACTGTTCTGTACCATACTTTTTTTTCTTTTTTACTTTTTTACTCTTATTTTATCTTTCAGCTTCGCTAAAAGCACTTCTACCAACGCTTGGCTTACCAAATTTATGCCAATTGATCAAATTTCGCGATTTAAATTCATTTTCAATAATGTAAATAACGATTCGTGTTGAATCGAAAATCGCCTCGTCTGAATAGGGATGGCAACTTTTTCACTTTCAACTTCACATTCAACTTCGTATTCAACTTTTGTTGCCTGTAAAATCGCCTCGTGCGAATGCCCTATAAGCACGTTGCCGAACTATTTCACTTGTGAGTGATCGAGAAGCATCCAGTGTTGCCGTTTTGATCCAAATGGAGCAAAATGATACGTTTTTCCCCGAATTTTTAAAAGATACTTTTATTTTTAGCTTAGTATAAATTGTAATACCTTTTAATTCACAAACGAGTTTAGTTACTTTTCCCATCTTAAGACTTTTATGATTTTGTGGCAACGTATTAAGTTTGTTTTCTTTCACTGAACAAACCACCTTTAATCTGCATATGGCATCACTGGTAGCTACAGACAACCAGCCTGTTCCCCTACTCCAGGATTTAGTCCGAAATAGTCCGAATCCGTTTCCTTTCGCACATTTATCATATATTTTGCGAACAATTTCTCAAATCGTGGAGTGCGGGAACAGGCTAATATTATCCTTCCTTTTCCTTTTTGATTTTGAAGTTGTCGGATTTGGTACTGGGCTAAAGGCAGTCTCACACGATTGGTACATTTGTACAGATTTGTATATTTTGGCAGTCACAGAGAGCTGTTCTTTAGAAATTTGGGTTCAGTTCAATAAAAAGAATTTCCAAACAACACAACTCTGTAACCGCCAAAATGTACAAATCTGTACAAATGTACCAATCGTGTGACACTGCCTTAAAAATTTCATCCAGAGTAATCAAGTAACTATAGTGAAAATTACTTTAATGTGTTTACAGCAGGGTAGCCAACTCATTTTTGAGAATTCCCCGATTTCGACAATTTCGATATCTCCTTTTTTACAAAAAAAAATTTGTGTATTTTGACATATTGCTGGTCTGTCTGTTTTTTAATGTAATTCAGCTATGTATGTATTCATAGACCAAACCAAACTTTTATAAAGTTAGTTAACAAATAAAGAAAAAAATGTACGTATAATGTTTACACACATATAATGGTCGAAAAAGTTTTAGAAGCGCCAAACTTTGACAAGTGTTCACAATTATTTCATTTTTGTTATTAATTTGATTTAATGTTTTTTTATAAAAATATAGTTAATTCCTTAACAAAAACCGTATAAAACCAAGTTTCAAACTTTGTGCAATATTAAAAAAAACACTACACACTAAAAAATTCGAGCTTTTTAATTAGATTTTCTAAAAAGATTTTGAGTATGCAGTTTTATAGCCCACTCAATTCTAGTAATTGCAATTTCAAGTGGCTAAAAATTTAAGTTTTAAATTTTGTTTCCAAAAGTGTTTCCGGTTTTCTTCCACATAAAAAAGTGTGTTTATTCGTTATATGAACGCAAATGCTACAAAGAAACCTCTAAATAAACGGTAATTTGTATAATTTTCAGGATTGCATAATCAGCCCTTTTAGTTGCAGTTGCATTTCTTATACGACTTTTTTACTTCATTATAAANTTTTCCAAAAGTGTTTCCGCTTTTCTTCCACATAAAAAAGTGTGTTTATTCGTTATATGAACGCAAATGCTACAAAGAAACCTCTAAATAAACGGTAATTTGTATAATTTTCAGGATTGCATAATCAGCCCTTTTAGTTGCAGTTGCATTTCTTATACGACTTTTTTACTTCATTATAAAATCAGTAAAGCAAAAAAGAATAAATTAGTTAACACCTAATTCCTCATAAAAATCAGTTAATCTCCCGATTCTACACGTGAACTGAAATTCCCCACAAAAAACGGTCTATTCCCCGATTCCCCACGCAAACTCAAACTCCCCGCAAATCGGCGAATTCCCCACAAGTTGGCTTTCGTCGTGTACAGTGTTAAACACCAGTTTGATATGTGATTTTAGTTAAGTATGCAAATGAATCACCCTGCATTTTATTGAAGATTGATACTTAAAATTTTTTTTCATGATACTTTTGATCCATTTTACGGAATTTTGGTGATACATTTCTTCTGACCGCCGCGGCAACACTGGAAGCAACCAATCAAAATGTGCAGCGGTTAGCAGAAACAGCGAGCATAAATAATTGAAATACTCTGCTTGCAAGCGGCAGCGCTAAATGTTAATAACATTTGCCTGGTCAGCATTGCCCTCAAATGCATATCTAGGTCGCTGTGCTCATATTGCTTTGGTTGTGCATTAGTAGGTTGCCGCTTCTATTGAAATTGGTATGTGTTGTAGTGAGCACACATACCTTACCGTCAAAAAGAAAAATTTATTTCGTCTCAGTGATGAAATAAATTTTGTGAGTGAAGTTATGCAGATACTTTACGTGTGTTGATATGCTTATATTTTGCTTATTACTAGATTCTTATTGTATTGAGTATAAGTATTTTATATCTGTTTTTTTTTTTCTCTTGGCTTATTCCAAGTGTCGTTTTAAAAGGTTATTGTGTAATTCCTTATATCTACCATTAATCTCAAGTGTGGAATTTACTCCATTTTTATTTACAATTTTATATTGGCCAGTATACGGGCTTTGATTTTTCTTTTTTTTTCTACTCTTACATAAACTAAGTCTCCTATTTCGAACTTGGCTTTGTTTACATTATTGTCGTACTTTGACTCTTATTTATTTTTTACAATATTTATTATATTTCTGGCATTCTCTATTGAGGTTTGGAGCATGATACAAAAAAAAGGTAGTTTCACTTTTAAATTTATTGACATAAACTGTGCTTACTGACGTTTCTACTTTTCGTAAATTGTTGAAGTAGCAATCAAATAATTATTTTGGAAATTTTAATATTTTTTTAAGGAAATTTTATTTCATTAAAAAGTAAGTTGTAACACACGAGGTAAATAAATATACTTACATGATTGTTCGTATTAAAAGAGCTCGATTTAAATTGCTATAGATGTAAGGCACACCAAAAATATAGCATTATCTTTAACATGATATATTATATGCAGTTGGTCCTTTAAGAAACTAAGTAGGATGTTGCTTTATTTCGGATTCTAGGGAAGCATAAACTTCTTTGTGATAACGCATGATGTATAGCTCCTTGCATCGGCATGCATACATTAGTTTTATCATGCGTCTCTCATTTATACATTTGTATATTTACACTAGCAGACCCGGCGAACTTCGTCCCGCCCAAAATACATTTTTTTTTTATTGAAATATTTTGGTCTAACGNGGCATGCATACATTAGTTTTATCATGCGTCTCTCATTTATACATTTGTATATTTACACTAGCAGACCCGGCGAACTTCGTC
>NW_016170574.1:0-15609 GCF_001687245.7 Rhagoletis zephyria
TTTCAAAGCTGAATAACGGTAAATTGATAATATCTCAATCCATAAAAAACAATTTACTCGATTTTCGGAAACACCGAGCAACTATATATAGGTGTAAAACATTTTTGTCTTTAATTAAAACAACTCGGTTCTAAAACGAGTTGGAACCAGCTGAAACCTCTTTCAAATAGCTTATGCTTCTGTCAGGAAATGGGTTAACAAAAATTACCATAACTAGTTTAAGAAAAGATAAATATAAGTTACTCTTTGTTTACATGTGAAGTGAGTAATGCAATATTAAAAAAAAAAATCAGTACCTGCCGCACAGGGTGTTTTTAAACCCTCTGTGCGAATTAATCGTGCAAAAAGAAAAAAAACTCACAAAATATTGATTCGATTTGACCCAAAAAATAAAAACCAAATGTTAGCAATTATATTTGCTCGAAAAAACTACGAATTTGCAATTATTATTTATTTTAAATATTCTCGATATTTAATGGCTAAATTGGGTCCCTTCTATTTAACGTTCTAAATAAATAATAGATTTTGTGACCAGAAAAACAATAATGCTACTTTTTTTGCGTGAAATGAGTACCACCACTCATTTCAAACATGCAACACCGTAGTGAGGATTACTTTCTAGTACTTGTAATTTATTACTTATGATAAATATATAAAAAATATCAAGCTTCTCCAAAACTTAAGGTCATTCCTTCATTCCACTTCAAAGTTTCAATTCCGAAAAAATGAGAGAGCTATTGCCCACTTGGCATCCCAGTTTCATGGAAAAGGATCATGGAAAGTCATCAAAATTTTATTTATGCTGTTATATTTTAATGAATTACAAATTTGCAGTAGAGTCATAGATTGAAATTCGTCTCGATGGTGGTTGCCGAAAACTTCAGGCGTTGCGCTGGTAAGTAAGTGGAAATTCTCATTCTGTTCGTTTGGGATAAGCTTGTAGACGGGTGCATCTCATTATTCAATTAAACAAGTGTTTTGAGTTCACTTTCAACTATCATTGTGAACCTCTACGGAAAAGGAAATGATGAATTAGGTTAGCAGTTTTTGTAGAAATATCCCGAACTTATTTGTGTATGTCTTTCATTCTGGCTACACTAAAGTGTAAAGTTATCTTGGGCTATCAAAATAAATCTCGTCTTCTCTGTCTAAGCTCTTGCTCAAACTGGAAAATCCAAACTTCTAAAGTACCCAATTTGACAACGCAAAGCTTTGCCTAGCTAAATAGTTCAAAAAATTTCCCTGCAGGGACGTTATGGCCACATATTTCCATTTGAGTGTTTCTTTGTCAGTCAAACGCGCGACTATTGTTCGTCAGATGCGGTTTGTTGCAAATTGAATGGAAGTGCACTGGAGTGTGATGGAGCCGATAGCACAAACGGGCTGACGCATTGGTGTTTGTTTAAGTTTCTTTATAGTTACCCTACAGTAAAAGGACTGTCTTCCGACAAGCTCAGTGCAGACCAATTTCGTAGTCATACCAGTCCGAGTTCAATCTTCAGCAAATGCTTTCGCCCATTTATTTTGAAAGTAATTAATACGGTGGGAATGGAAGCGCTCACATAATTTTGAAAAAAAAAGTGTTGTGTGTTAATAAAGGCACTAAATCAGGAGTACAAAGTACTAGTCTTTTTAAGTGCTGGTCTCACACTGGGCTAGGGGATGAGCTAGTACATTCACCAGCAACTCATAGTTTACACGTAAATGTCAAAACCAGTAACAAAAATCAGTCAAAAAGTATGGCATTGACTTTTCGGGCCAAACGGATGCTCGACAGAGGATAGTATGTACTGATTGACCAGATGCCAAGCAGTCGAAAGGGTATTTATGCAACTGTACTCTTCTTTTCCGTTTGACTAAATGTTGAACGAAAGTTTTGTTTTCATTAAGAAATGATGTGAATGAATCTATCGGAAATAAAGCGAAAACCTACTTGTGTGGAAATAAAGTTTACATTTCAGATGCAACGGAAGCGGAAGTAGCGAGAAAAGAATTTTACACAGATATAATGTTGTATACATTTATAGCGAAAACTTGAAAAACAACAAGTAAGAAAGTCTAAGTTCGGGCAGAGCCGAACATTAAATACCCGGCGCACGTATTAAATATATGTTTTTCGCCTTACCGAAAGCTACGGCTACATGGTAAGCCGGGGCGTATCAATTTTGAGTAAATTAGAGTCCTTAAATTTCGATTTTGAAGTTTCAAGCAGTTCTGAAATTTACCGTTATATGAGAAGCGGCCGTTATTTTAGTCCGATTTCAATAATTTTCAACGGTTTGCTTATATGTGGCAAGCACAATAACCACACCGAGTTTGGTACAAATTGGTAGAACGGTTACTGAGATACATATATGTGATCATAAGTGGGCGGTGCCACGCCCATTTTCCAAAANGACGGACGGACAGACAGACATGGCTTAATCGATTTCTTTTTTCATCCTGATCATTTATGTATACATTTGTCTATATCTATCTCGATTCGTTTTGGCTGTTACAAACAACCGTTATGTGAACAAAATTAATATACCCTTGTGCACAAGTGCGCTCGGGTATAAAAATTGTGGAAGAGGTATGAGAATAAAAACACAAACAAGTAAATAGGCTTACATTATTTCATGGGATTTCATGGGAGATTGTAAATACCCAAAGGTTCCCAAAGCTTTGATATTTTAACTGCCAATATGACATGTGACTAGAGTGATTGACTCGGTTAATCCAAACCGGTTTCCAACGTTTTTTTTTTTTTTGATATCTTTAAGCGTTTTTTTTAATCTTGATTATAAACCGGATTTTTTTTATTGAAAAACTATTAACCTCTAAATAAAGGTTTTGGGTTTTTCGAAGTTTTCAAGGATCGTTCCAGTTTAAGAGAAACCCCTCAATTGTTTAAAAATGATATCCTAGGTTATGTAGGGATGAACAGTATATCAAATTTCATTCCGGTAAATGAATGTTTTGCGCTTAAACCTTTTCTACGCCTTTGGCCGAGCTTCTCCTCTAATTCGTGTTCAGCTTCTTGAGGTTGTGACACAAATGGAGAGATCTACATCTTTACTCCACATGCGAAGAAGTTAATATATAAAAATGATGTGAAAAATGTATAGTAATTCATTAATTGAGAACGTTTTGGGCCGATTTGACAAACATTTTTTTTTAGTTGTTCGTAATTGCCAGGAGAAGGTTCTTACGAAAGAAAATTTTGGGAAAACCCTCCAGGAAATTTGTGAAATTGGAACAATGTAATTTTGTGTGTAATTCCTTTGGAATGGCTTTCGAATGGAAAAATAGAAAATTCTAAGTTGAAAACTCTGAAAAATCCGGAAATCACCCAGAATACAGTGTTTTTTTTCTTTTTCATAATGCTTTTTTTTGTTAATTTTCTATAGAAATATAGTTCATTTTGCATCAAATGGCACCAAATTTTGAGTATGCACTTTTGTAGTGGACTCAATTTCAATATCATAAAGTGAAAGTTTTAAATAGCTCTAAGTTAGCATTGATTTTTGAGAACCTTTTCGCTGATGATGTTGCGCATTTTCTAGGTATAACGAATGCATGATAGTTTTATTTTTTGTATGGGAAAAATGCTGAAGAGTGTCAGTATGTAAAATACTTATTCTGGTGGGTGAACTCCTAATAAATGATCCAAACGGGTTTAATGAATTTTTTGTATGTGTTTGAGTAGGTGCCTGTATAGTTTAAGTTCACAACTTAAAGCGCCAGGTGGCGCTGGAGTTGAGTTTTACTCAGAATCGTATTTGTGATCCGATTTGACTCATATTCGAGATATATATGTACTGGTAACGATAGGGACAATACTATTGCAAAATAGATGTGCAAGGTGGCGCTGTAGCCGAGTTATTGCTAAAAATCGTCAATTCGGCGGCACCAGGGATCAAAGTCAAATTACTCCGGTTAAATCAACCATCAGAACCATTGCGGTCCGTGCTTTACGGTGACTAAACAAAATGTGGACCAATGATACTCACCAGTTGGGAAATTGCCACCAACTTGGCTATACAGATTCATGGACGATTCACCATCGAGCCGAAAAAGACTTCTTCCCGGTATAACGCTTTCGTCAGGTTATTTAAGACGGCAGTGAAGGATATTCCTTCTGTCGACCAAAAACCAAACGTGGACGTGAATTGCTGGCGAACGTTGGTCCAAATGTTTCAATAAAAAATTAATTTTGGGCGGGACGAAGTTCGCCGAGTCTGCTAGTCAAGAAAATAAACACTTTGAACTGATTTTTCTTTGCTATTTCCTAAATGAAAATCTTTACTGTAAATAGTTTTATTGTAATTATTGTTCTTGACTTCATGCCACATTAACATTTTCACTGAATGACAACTATCGAAAATATCAGTGTGGCCTTAAACCTGGTAAATCCACCATAGACCAGGTGTTCGCACCCGGGAGAAAGGGATCGACACTCCACCTATTTGCCGACTTTAAAGCCGCTTTCGATAGCACTAAAAGGAGTTGCCTATGCGCCGCGATGTCTGGCATCCCCTAGAAACTGATACGGCTGTGAAAAATGACGTTGAACAATACCACCAGCTCCATCAGAATTAGGAAGACCTCNCTACAAGAGCGTGCTAATCTGATGTTGGAGAAGATAGTAAGAGCTGCAGAACTGAACCGCTCACTAACAATGTTCTGCCTTTTCCAAGTTGGATAGGGAAGCAAAGCGAATGGGTCTGGTGGTAAACAAGGACAAGGCAAAGTATCTCCAGTCATCAAACAAACAGTCAGCACATTCGCATCTTGGCACCCACGTCACTGTTGACAGTTACAATTTCGAGAAAGTAGAGAATTTTGTTTCATTGGGAACCAGCATTAAACCCGATAATAATGTCAGCATTGAAATCCAGCGTAGAATCACTCTTGCCAACAAGTGCTACTTTGGACTGGGTAGGCAATTCAGGAGTAAAGTCCTCTCTCGACGTACGAAAACCACGCTCTATAAGTCACTCATCATGCCCGTGCTGGTATATGGCGCAGAAGCATGGACAATGACAACATCCGATGAGGCGGCTCTTGGAGTGTTCGAGAGAAAGATTTTGCGGAAGATTTACGGGCCTTTACGCGTTGGCGACGGCGAGTACCGCAGACGATGGAACGATGGAACGATGAGCTGTATGAGCTTTACAACGGCCATAGACCGAGTGCAGCGAATTAAAATACTGCGGTTCCCCTGGCTTGGCCATGTCGTTCGATTGGACACTGACGCTCCAGATCTAAAAGTATTCAACTCGGAACCCGCAGGTGGTAGCAGAGGACGAGGGAGGCCCCCACTGCGATGCAGAGACCAAGTGGAGAAGGACTTGGCATTACTTGGCATTTCCAATTGGCGTCAGTTGGCACTGAAGGGAAACAACTGGCTGTGCTTTGTTGAACTCGGCCAAAATCGCTTAGGCGGTTACAGCGCCAAATAAAAGAAGAAGAAGAATACATTTCATGAGCCACGGGACCCGAGGAGCAACTTGGAAAAACGTCGGGATGGTTGATGTCGGGACTTAAAAATTGAATTTCGGGTTGGGCGGGATCGCGATTGAATATTTAGTCCCGTGCGCATCTCTAATGTAGTACTCGTAGTATATCATAAAACGAGTAATACTAAATTCAGACAAATAAGCTGATTGTAGAATGCTTAGGTAATGCGAGCGATTGTGTGTATAGACTTAAAGGAAAACACTCTTGAAAATAAAAAGTAACCGCGGGAAATTCTGCAGCAAAACGGTGCAATAAAATATGAAAATAGCGCAAAAGTGAGAGATTTGCATTACTCGCTGAATGCTTCTAAATTATTTACCATCGAAGGAATGATAAAGGGGAAGGTGAGAGCTTAAGGAAAAGATATATTGGAGCTGTGTAAGGTAAAGCAAAATGCAAATCCAAACTCTTGATTTTTTTCTTCTTTTCTGTGGATGGTACAATGAAACGTCGCTGTAAAATGCGTTCGCTGCAGAAGTACCGAGACAAAAGGAGAAAATTTCTTTCACTTGTGGCCCTGAATTGCTGTTGAAGTGAATTGCGATTGAAAGGTAAGGCAAAAAATGCATTTAAGTATATATCCACGTACCAAACTGCATACATAAATATGTATATGTATAGGTGCCGATACGTAAATACATATCTATATATGTACATACATACATACATACATATATGTATACGATGAAGTGTTAGAGCGAATGGAAGAAAGTTTGTCGGTTAGAATATGTGACATGAAATAAAAGTGAAATCCCCAGCACATTAGTGTGTAAGATGCCACTTGAAGTGCCATTAGTAAAGAAACAATGTCGCAACGCGTACGTGCCACAAAGTGCGCCTACAAGTGAGTAGCTAAGTAGTAGTTGGGAAAATGGAAGGCAAATATGAATACTTACATAGATTTAACTCGTTCTGAAATACTTACATACGTACATTAATATTGGTTCCGCAAGGAATTATTTGTAATGAAAATTGTAGGAGATGTGTACATACTGCACTTCTAGATCTAAAATGCGATCAACTCAAAAAAAAAAAAAAATGTTGGCGATATTTTTTGCATAAATCAATTCATAGGACTTACATACAATCGAAGGACATATTTTTTTCTTCGTGATTATATACATTAACTAAAAAACTAAGTTATACTTGGCTTTGTATTAATTGCGTTGAATCTGTACGATCCACAAGGAGTTTAATTTCCCCCTTTGAATTTTGAGTTAGCTTAATTTAGATCTAGGTATGCGCATATCTCAGGAACTTTTAATTTTCGATATTCGAACAACAACAAAAAAAAGTTGTGGCACACTCATCTAACCGATTTCACCTTATTCTTTGAACCTTGAAACTTAAGTAAAATAGGTAAAACAAAACCGACTTCAATTCTCATATACAAATTTAAGAGAACTATTAATTTATTTATGATCCAATGATGACATCTAAACCAATTAAATTAGCATGGGACAACCTCTGAGGTAACACCTTTCCTTAAAAAACAAAATAGTTATAGAAATCGGTTAAAGTTATGCCAGAACATTAGGGTGGTACTTAATGTAGGAAGCAATTTTTTACATCACATAAATTTCGGTCCCGATTGGAGACGGTTAAGGCATGTCGCACAGGGGGAAAAGTTCAGATTCCTCTATAGAGACTCAAAAAAGTCAAATAATTTTTTTTTTTTCGTCTAATACCCAAAATCGATACTACTTTGGTCGAAGATATCACATATAAATTTTGGCCCCGGTTGGAGTCGGTTAACGCTCGTCCCACTGGGGTCAAAGCTCAGATTACCCTATGAAAACGTCTTAGCCGGATGCAATCGGGACCAAGATTTATAAGTTATATCTTCGAGTTTATTAGTATCGATTTTGGTTATTAGATGAAAAAAAAATTAATTTTAATTTTTTGAGTCTCTATAGAGGAATCTGAAGTTTGCCCCCTGTGTGATACCCTTAACCATCTCCAATCGGCACCAAAATTTATATGTGATATCTATGACCGTTGTATTACCGATTGAAGGGGTGAGACTGAAAAAATCGTTCATTTGATTTTAACGACCACTCTAGGTAACATACATAAAAAAAATGTTAGTCCTTTTTTAAAGTCGGTTAAAAATGGAATCGCAGTTTTAAAGCTCTGTAATATAAAAAACGAATAATAAAAAACCAATAAATAATAAATAACACATATAATAAATAACACGTCTAGGTTTCTGTAAGTTTTTATGGCCGCTGAATACGAATCCGAACTCCGTTTTGATCCATCACGTCAGATTTTTTTCCTAACCTCAAAATATATGGCGGACTATATGTGCTACAGTTTTTTATATATACATATATTGACGGATTTACTTTTATCTTGGTATCGATGGGTTCTTGAGGTCGCTGGCTACGAATGTAGTGAGATTTTCAAAATTCAAAATCGCGGATCCAAGTTACCAAATCTTGTAAGAATTAATTTTTTTTCAGCATATTGTAGCAAAATTAACGATGAACTCACATACGTATTCCACGAAGGTATCAAGCTACTTCAGGATCTAGGGAACGAAGGTCACTGACGAACTGGCGTTGTAGAGCTCTCCATATGTTTGGCGTACTCACCCAAGACAGGCTATTTGGATAACCTAACTAAAATATATCTTCTGAATAGAGCCATCATCAGGCTGCTCAGAGGACTCCAAACCTGTCATAATTATCTAGACGTAGGACATTTCAGGTGATTAAATAAAATAAAACATAACAGTAAAAAGTAAAGTTTCGGACGAAACCGAATTTTATATACCCGGCGCATGTATTAAATGTCGTCTCCTTACCTTTCTATAAACTTTTTACAAAAGTTAAAATCGATAAACTAATAAGTTGGAAAATGTTTTTGACGAGGTTAAGATCCATTACAGGAATTTGATTAACAAGGAAAATTAAATCTTTCTAATCATCTTTACGACAATCACATATATTGATAAGTTGTGAAAGCTTATGAGTGAGCATATTTGCTGGTCTTTCTTTATATAAACTTTGGCGAACATATACATATGTAGCTCATAACCTGGATTAACGCATGTATAGCATATTTTTCAAAAGGCTTAAAAGTTAAGTTCGTCTAGATTCTAAAATATGGATTTATAACGAAAACATATTTAACATAATTACCATCTATTTATAAAGGCAAATACGGAATTATTTGTTAGTGTAATGATGCATTACAATTTGGATTTTTGTACTTTAATGAAATCTTACAATATGAATATCAAACGAAAGATGTTGAAAAAATTTTATTGCGAAAACAGTTTTGAACTTTGCCAAAATGGATTATCTTTCGTCTTTACGAAAAATATAAAAGAAATATAGCTATACGATATTGATATGGTGGTTATTTCCCAATTTCATAAATATCCAACAGATTCTTTAGTTAGACTCTAGGTAATGTTCTTGTCGATTTTGGTGGGGGTAGGTGAAGCGGCCACTGTCCAAAAATTTTATTATTTTTTATTTATATTTTTTCAAAAATTCCATTTCACCTGGCAATTTTCACCAATTTGGATTCACTTATTATGGAAATAACGTAGTTTTTGTATTTTTCGAAAATACCGTTATATGGAGGTGGCCGTGGTTACCGTCCAATTTGGGCCATTTTTAATACCAAGCGTTGAGAGGAGAAATGTTTACTATGTTTGTTCGTAGACGCAGAAGTCTAATTTCAGGATTATTGATATTTTTAGATTTTTCCTTTTTAATCTTAAAAAAAAACCGAAACTTAATACCCATCGTCATACTTATTGTAACGACGCCATTTTTCTCTGAATGTACGCAATTCGTGCCTATAGAAGACTAGCTTATGCCATCAAATACCAGGAGCGCATTCTCATTATTTTGAAGTGGTTGCGACAATAACATGCATGGAATAAATATAACACACATGCCTGGATAAACATACATACATACATATAATCATGAGTGCATACATATGCATGTCACCTGCTTGGCAACCACTTTTGTGCGCGAATTTGAAAGCCTGCACTCAGCGAAAGGGTTGACAGGTTGCAGCATTAAAAAAAAATAATAATCTTGCTATTCATGATATGCATCTTCATTATGTGTACAAAACTGCAAAGTTCATCACGCTCATCATCATCTATCATATCATCAGCATAGCGATTGCCGTAATCCCTTTTATCGTCATTATTATCATCACCGGGTGAATTCATTAGCCGCATAGGCCTCATCATCAGCACATTTTAACGCTAAACAGCGGTTGTGGGTAGGTCGCGTTCATATTTATATTCAAGTACTTATGTACCTACATATATATGTACATATCTATATACCCTTCTTCGTGCGTACTGTTATGTCACCTTGCCTCAATTGGCCTCTCAGCCATCAGCTCCCCAACTTAGACTCCACCCCTCATTCGTCAAGTGTCAAGCGTACAGCAAGTTATGAATAAGCTTTATATGGATTTTTGACATTTCCCTCCAAGATTGATTTTTTGGTCTGCACTTTTTCTCTTGCCGCCTGTTTGTTTACTGCTTTTCTTTCTGTTTCTGGGCGTTTGGTTTTACTCCGCAGACATCTTTTGTAACTGGCGTTGTTCGTATTTTGCCCGCACGTCATTATTTTTCCATTAATGCCACAAAATACCCCTCAACATATATTACCACCTCTATTCAGCGCATGAAAAATTTAGCTTACTCCCTTCCCTCCCCCTATCTGGAATGCCCACCCACCCACTAACTGTTTCATTGCCACTCTTTCGCTTTTTTTAGCTTTTTATGCTGCTTTCTTTTATTTCTGCTAATTCGTGTTCATACAGGCTGTTTTCGGTGTCGGTGTCGGTGTTCGTGTTGGTGATTGTGATTGTGCTGGTAGATTGAGAATGGTGCTTAGCACTTTGGGTCTATATGTGTATCATTTGTGCGCTTTTATGCTTTAACACATTTTCATTTTTGCGACATTTTTCATTACTTCTTTGATTCTTTTATTTTGTTTTAAGTTTAATATACAACTTTTACCGCTTGTACTCCTTATATGGCATAGCAAATGAGTGACAATTTGTTATTTCGAAAAAGGACTGATTTCATTAAAGTAGTAAATGGAAGATAAACTAAAGAATTAGCTGCACTAAATTTGCCCATAGGCACTTAACTATCGATGCATATCTACATATCTACTAACTGGACATAGTGGTCCGTGCCGAACAAATTTTTTCACTATCTACATAATTCGTTATGCTCCCGGCGTTTATACACCAGTAACGTTCAAACGACAGTTCTAGGTGAAAGTTATTTAACTGTTTTCTGAATTTTATATTTAGTATCTATCGCTTGATGCAGCGTGCGAAATTTCACCATTTATTTTTAAAACCTAAAAGCCTTAACTACGCTTACGAGGCCAGCACGGGATATATTTTGGCTATGAGTAGGGAAAAATTTAAGGAAGGCTGTTAGAAATATTTCGGAACTGTTCTTCAAAACAATGACGAATATATGTATACCAGGAGTACAAGTTACTGTCGAAATTCGACCTGTTTTCTTGCCTTAAAAAGTCTTTACATTATGGTTTAATGCCTGACGATTTCTCTATAAACCATGTTTTTTGTTAGAATCATTTGGTAGTCAGACAAATGACCCAAACCTGCAGCATTTTCCAACCAACAATAAAAACGCTCCATCAAGAAGCACAAGACACAAAAACGAATCCAAATAAAATGTGAAAACATAAAAATTCTCCTTAAAAAGAAAGAGAAAAAAGAATAGTGCAGCCGAGACGCACAACTAGAGTGAAATTTCTCTTGCAAAAATTTCTCTTAAGCTCAGCCTTCGTCTTTGTCTGCGTATTCGTCTTCACTGTCTTTACTTTCGTTAACATCTCCGACTTCGTTTTCGTTATCTTATTTGTCTTCGTTCTCATAATCGTTATAACATTCGCATTTGTGTTCGTCTTCGTCCTTGTTTTCGTATCTGTCTTCGGTTGATTTTCGGCTTCGTATTCGTATTCGAATTCCTATTCGTTTTCGTCTTCATATTCGGCTTGGTTTTCGTACTCATTTGAAATTGCATCCATATATCTACACGTTGGTCTTCTTGTTCGTTTCCACATTCGTGTTCGTATTCGGAGATTTTTGATCTCGTATTTGTATTCGTCTTTGTAGCCTCCGTAATTGTCTTCGCCTTCTTGATCGTATTCGTGTTCGTTTTCATCTTCGTGGTCCCTTTTGTATTCGTGTACGTCTATCATATTTGTCTTCATATTTGTCTTCATATTTGTCTTTGTCACATTGGTGTTAGTCGTTCTGTTCGTCTTAGTATTTATTCCTGATCGTTTTCAAAGCAAAAGAAACTGCGAAAAACCTACCAAACTTTAAATCTTAGATAAGAACTTCCGTCATCTAAAGTACTTTCGAATAGCACTTTTGGTTTCAAAATCGGTCCAGTACGACAGCAAAATGAAGACGAAAAAATGTAACGTATTAATATATAATTTTGCTTGAATGGAAGTGACAACTGACGAAAAGTTTATCGGGTTTAGAGGCAGATGCTGTCTTTGATTTACTTTCCAAAAAGTTGGATAAAAATTGAATAAAGTGAATAGTTTTTTGTGACGAAGCTGACAAAGACTATTCGGTATTTAACAGGAACCAAATATGCCATGGCATCGCCATTGACACGAAATTTACTTCAGGAGCTGTACGATTATGTCGCAGCTGCTCTGAGCAGAGACCTTTTTTTCATCTTTGAACCATGCGTAACGATCGTAATATTGAAGAACCAAACTAGCGTACCCGTGTAAACAGACTGTTGCCATAACCTCCGATGAGTGGATCTCCGAGATTCTGCAGCAAACATTTCGATTATAGAAGGATTAGAAACCGACTCCTATTCTAATATGTTTCTCTAAATTAGATGGTTCGCAGATGATTAATGAAACTGTCGATAATTATCCCATTCTCTTCAATCGAGAAAAGGGTTGCATATATAATGGTATTCCAACGTTGAATTCTAATTGGTTTCTAATGTCATCATTCTTTACTCGAATTCGAAACTGATTTCTGATTCGATAGCTACGTTAGAATTCTAATGTAAAATTGATTTGTTTCTCTAATGTTAGAGACTGTGCCTTCTGGGCCTGCGAAGGCTTCCGGGGCTCAACGCGATAGTGACAGTGAATACTGCAGTCGATGGAAGGATAAGCTATGTATGTGTATGAGCTTTGAAACGACATAAACATAGTGCTGCGAATTAAAAGATCAAAAAAAGGTCTACACTACTGCAGGAACATTTAAGCTAAGATGACGGTTAGTCTTGTACCTATCTAAAAAACCCCCTTTTCGTCTTCAGAGTTAACCCTAGAACGGATAACCGGGTAGTCGATCCACTAGCAAACTTGAACTGCTGTGGCTAAAGTACGCCTACCTGTAGAGCATTAAAACTGCGGATCTAGGAAGATTAGGTATTTATGCGTCGTTTGAGTGGTCACTTGTGAAATGCGGTTCTGTGGTACCGCTCCTATAAGCTTCTAAAGTTGACACCTTCGCAAACACATAATCGGGGTACCTGTGTGTCCACTAGTTTTTATATGAAAAACTTGCCGAATAACAAATTGTTCATACATAGGTTTCGTCGTAAAATTTTTATTAGAAATGCATTAATAAATTTGAATATGAAATTTAATAGAAACTGTTTTATTAAAATATACAAATTATTGCGGTCACAAAGGATGCGCATACGCCTTTTCACCTGTCTTCCAGGCACATTGGTTTTTTGCATTTTGTGCAGACGCTTTTATTTTCTGTACGTAGAATACGCACAAATGTCCAGCTACTCGCTTTTTCGAGGCTTTTGATCACCGTTCACCACACAGTGGCAAAGAATGATAATTCTGTGTCCGGATCTTGCAGCTCACGACTTCCAGAGTTTACACGAATAAGCAACTGAACAGCCATTCGGAAGTGAGCTAATCTGAGGAGTCACACTCCCCGTAATGGGTTATGCGGTGGGCTTTGGACCCAGCCTCGGATGAAAATCTCCTATTTTCTGACGACAATGACGGACGTATAAAAGACTAAGAGTGAGACCCCGTCGCGGAATACTGTCGTTCACCTTGGTCGACGACTGTTTCGTTACAATCCGAACCAAACCGAGAGTTTTCAAGATCTGGCCCCGTCACGATAGCAAAATCGTGCTTGGTGATCTAGAAGAATGTCACGACGGAATGTCTGATAACTGATCGAGACTGATCAACTTCGCTATTGCTCGAAAATGGTAGTTTTGGAGTGGTAAATTTCAAAAAAAAGCTCCCTCAAGCAACGTGGCTGCCTCCGACATTTTATGAAACGTTAAACTCACGCTACCAATGTTATAGACGTACACACATTCCCAAGGTCAAGCATCGACTCGGACCACTATCTTGTTGCAGAAAGGATACGCGAAACCGTGGGTGCTTCTTCTTCTTTTTTATCTTCGTCGACCGATTCACTGTCTGCAAAGGCTACTCCGAAACTTGTATTTGCAGGAAACAGACATTTTCCGCGTCAGACATTTCGACATCCCTTATATTGGGCCCCTGCTCTTCCCCGTCCTCAGATAAAGAATCTTTCCCATCGTCCACAATGGTGTCAAAAATATATTGAATATACGCCTCGTCTTCTGCAGCAGTCAATATGTAAAAGACAGGCCATTATAAATTTTGTTTTTCTCAAAATCTTTTCATTATGTTATTTTCAGTTACCTTTCATATGCACTGGAAGATAGACTGGCGTTGTATATATATGTACTTTGAAGGCCATTTCTGCTGTATATTTACATACTTGAATTTTCTCGGTTAATATATTAACATTCTTAATTGACTAGCGCTCAAACAGTATTGCTTTGAACCCATAAAGACTGGTTTTCACTATGCCATATTAGACGGCAAAATTTGGCGACATATTTTGACACAACTTTATCTCCTATATCCATACCTTTTACCGATGATATTATGGACCAAATACTGACAGTTTGCTGATTTCGCAGCACATGTACACGACTAAAGACCTGTCCTGATTCAAATCAATAGATAAACCGCTTTTTGATCCCCTTTTGACAATGTGTTTTCACTTGTTTGACGACAAATGCCACTAAATTTCACATAGTGAAAACTAGCCTTTACAATTGCTATTACTCCTCTAAAACATTAAAAACTGGTAAGTGGACACACGGGTATCCCGGTAATGTCTTTGCGTGGTATTTTTTAGTTATGTGTTCTACGGTTAAGCTGTTTTCAAAACCCACTGGTTGCGTGCAAATGCATACACAATGAATATACGCTTTTATTTAAGCAATTGGTTTGTTTACTTATAGCGCACTTACACGATATGTATTTATCTCGTCTCAGCTAAAAACGCGTTCCCTTGCCAACCAATGACTCTGTGATATTGCATCGATATCTATTGCCCCTTCGGGAGCTGTCGTGGTGATGACGAGAAATAATCCATTCGCTACTTTTTATATGCAAATCGAAGCTGCAGTTAAAGTGTTTCAAGCATAAATGTATGGTCTCGCTTCTGCGCTAGCCTCGCAGATATAGCGTTGATAAAATCATTGGACATCCTCCATCCTTAATACTCGTGTAATTATGGGATATCAGAGTGTGTAACATGACTTCTCGCAGCTCTTAAATGGGTCGTTCGCGAAGGTCAATTATGCTACGGTCCATGGCGACTAGGTGTGTTTGCCTAATCCCCTAATCTAATACTTGATATGTTATACATATACATATGCGTATTTACTATTTCATTTATTGCTACAAATAAACTTTTATTAATTTAAGTCCCCGCATCAATTGCAAATAATTTCTTTATTATTTAACTCTATCCGTTTTATTGGAATATTGAAAGCAGAAAATTTTTTAGAGTGAGTTTAAATTGAAATTGAAATTCAACTACGACTTGTAGAGTTGCCAGCGCAAATACTTACATCCATTTAATGTATCTAATATCTATGTGTGCAAACATCGAATTGCGCTACATGGAATGTAAGTATTGCGGGATATGGATACCATGTGGCATATTGATTTCTAATATTCATACGATTCCATTTGCGAAATTTCCATACCAAAAAATCTTTGTAATAGCTTG